>NW_002476157.1:600000-877270 GCF_000189635.1 Tetrahymena thermophila SB210 | reverse complement strand
CCCCAACCCCAACCCCAACCCCAACCCCAACCCCAACCCCAACCCCAACCCCAACCCCAACCCCAACCCCAACCCCAACCCCAACCCCAACCCCAACCCCAACCCCAACCCCAACCCCAACCCCAACCCCAACCCCAACCCCAACCCCAACCCCTATTTATTAAAAATATTAACAATCTAAATAAAACTGCAATTATAAATTAGTAAATTTTTTTATAATTAAAAAACTTCATTAATTAAATTATTTTTTTAAATATTTTGATATTTATTATTCAAAAAAATCAAGGGAAACAAATTATTTGACAAATATTCTTAAACTTCTGAATATATTAAAGAAGGAAAAAATAATTTATGATATTTGATTATATTTATTTAAATTCAACTTTAAAAATGAAAAGAATGATAATTAGGTTTTTTATAAATAAATTAATATTAAATTTAAATTGAAAAATGATCTTTTATAGCTAGCTATCTTATCATTTTCAGAAATGAAAGTAATTCAAATCATAACTTATCGTTTAATGTACTGGACTAATTAAAATAAATAAGAAATATACTTTGATAGAATTTTATATTATAATATTTATTTAAGAGAAATTTCTAATAAAATAATTATTCAAAATAAAATTTTACTTTAAGATTAAAAATAATTTATGCTTTAAATAAAAATATTCATTTTATTTAATTGAAAAAATGCTTAAAAATAATGTATTTGAATTTACCACATTTGAGTTAAATTGCTAAACAAAAGACAGTCAAACCAGTCAAAGAAATTTTTACGTTTAAAGGAAATGATAGATATAGTGATTTATATTTGATGCTTTTAAGATGCGAGCGATATATAAGCTATAAACAAAATAAATCAGTAATTCTTAATTTTATTATTATTCACTCATTAACTCAATCAATTGATCTCTTATTCAGTCAATTATAATAACTATTATTGATTTCTATTGAAGATATATTTTTTAGATAATACAAAGGAGTTAAATATTAATAAAAAATATTTGTAATAATATTAATTGAATAAATTAATAATACAGAATAAGCAGGATATTAATAAATGAAAAGGTTAGAGATAGCTAATTAACTGAAATTAAGGGTAGCTAGCTTACTACTATATATTAGTGTATATCTAGTAGGCTAGATTCAATCATGTATATAAATTTATTTTAAAAACTTTCAAATACAATCAAAGAAGAATTATTTTATGATAAAGTACCTGCTCACTCGCACTATTATCCTTCTCCTTTTTATATTTATACAATAAAATTAGGTTATGAAAATTTAAACAAAATACATTTTTATAATTAAAGAAACAATCATTCAAGTCAGTCCTCCTATTTAAAAGTTTTATGATGCCAGTGGCGATTCTAATTATGATACTTTTAATACTTAAAGTTTTATCAACTAAGGTAATTATTTAGCGAAATCATAATGCATTTTTTTTACGTTACTGAATCAGTAATTAATTTTTACAATTTAAATAAAGTTATGGGAGCAAGTAAATACTCAATATCATTTTGGCTTAAACCAACAACATCAAGCTATGATAGTTCCAACTAAGCTATTGTGCATCTCACAATGTTAAAGTAAATAATAACTTTAATATAAAATAGTGATTATTTTTGAATAGCGAATTAATAATTGATCTAAACCTATCTCTCTTTATTATCATAAACATATAATAGGAAAATATTGAAAGATAAAATGATAGATAATTAAATTAGGAATACTATTCATTAAAATTATTATTATTTGGATATAATATAGTTTTAACAATATTTTTTTTATAATTAAGCACATTTTAACCTTGGTATACTGATAATTAGTCTAGTGATTATAAATAATTATCAAGAATGCTTTTTATAGAAAAGTCAGGTGCAAATTTAAATTTTTATGTATCTGATTTCACATCTACTACCTCAGCATCTACAAAAATACTGTCTACAAATGTATCTAATTTTTTTTACATCGTTTTTTAAAATAGCTTTGAAATTCCTTTAAAATATTATACCTTATCCCTATTGTTAATGTTATTAATAAGCAATATTATTTTCAAAAATGTGAGCAAAATTTAATATTATTTAGTTAGTTACAAAACTTAATAAATCTACTGGAACTAAATATTTGAAGCATAGCTTGCAAATACTAAATAAATAAATTCATTACAATATAAATTTCAAATAGAATAAGTAAAAGAATAAATATTTTATCTCTACTGTATAATATGAATAATACAAACATATACGCTTCAAATAAACCAAATAACTTTAAGTATAGAACAAAAAATAATGATGCTTTTTAAATTTTAAGAAATGAAATTTGTTTTAATACAAATTGCATTATATAAATAAATAAATATTTAAAAAAAAATAGATTACACCTGGAACGTGGTATTATGCTTACCTTGGAGTTGATTTTACTTAATCATTTTATGTAGCTTATATGTATGATCCTACTGTTACTCTTAATACCTAAGTTTATAGTACCACTTCTAATACAGTATATTCTAATGAATAACTTGATTAAAGAGCATAATTATACATTGGCGGTACAGTTAATAGACTTCATACTTCACCTAACACATGCTTTAATGGTCTTATTTACAATGCAAAATTTATTGTTAATTTTTAAGTTCCTTCATCAAGCGCTCCTTATGTTTTAAATGATGATTCTTGTAATTTTATAAATTAATTCTATTTATCTTAAAATAATTTTTTTAAAATAATAATTGAATTTAGCAAAATTGTATTACTTTAACTTGAATGAATAATGCTCACAAAGAATTTATAGTTTATTTAACTAAGATATATACAGTACTATTAGTACCATAACTTCTTCTTGCCCACCTCCATCAGATCCAACAAATCCATATACTGTAACAAATGGAGTTTAAATTTAAAATAATTAATATATAACTATGACTCTAAATACTGAATTTCAGGATATGAATTTTATCACTTTTTGGATATAAATTACTTCTTTACCACCTGCTGGTTAATAAGGAACTCTATTTCAAATCACGAATACAAATGTAAAACCTCTTAAGCAAATATAATATAAAACTTTTCTTTATTTTAATTTAGAGTGAAATAATGATTTAAGTTGTGATACAACCCAATGGGTAACTTACAGTACTTACTAATGGAGGTTCTTAAAATTTTGCTACAGTTTAATTTACAGCATCAAGTAAAAATCCTTTTTAAATATTTTATTAATGTTTTGATTTATAAATAATCTAGATTGGATAAAATTTTACTGTAATTTTGCATTCCACTAAATTTTAAGCAAACTTTTTGTCTCTATCATGCTAAATGATTAAGAGTTGGTAAAAAACAATCAAATTGATGTTTTTCCTATTTTGAGGACAACTACTTAGACTATTTAAATTGGTGGTTAATCATTATAAGCTTAATTCATGGATATTTATGGTGGTTAAGGATCATTTTTGGGAACAAAAGAACTTTTTATTAGCAAATGTATAGCATCTGTTGGAATAGTTAATCCATAATGTATTTATTGCCAAGCTGGGTATTTCTTGTTTAATGGAAGTTGCTAACTAACTTGTCCGGATGGTAAATATTGCATAAAACCAAATTAAATTTATTCATTTCAAATAATTTCGTATTTAAAATAAATATTAATGTTTGCTTTCTTTTTTAAGTTTTTTAATTATTTTATTTATTTATTTCTTTATTTTTTAGGATTTTATCGTGATACAAATGCAAGAATCTGCAGGCTGTGCGATCCTACTTGCTTAACTTGTTCTGGTCCTTAATAAAATTAATGTCTTACATGTGGCTAAAATTTCCCTATTTCTTTCTAAGGGTTTTGTTTGAACTAATGTCCTCTTGGAACATCATTATCAATTGATGGAAGTAATTAGTGTCTCTGTCATCCAAGCTGTGACGTATGCGTTCTTAATCCTGTTGATAGAGTTACTGTTACTTGTTAATAATGCTAAGATATTGGATAGTATATAACTGGTAATGAATTTAAACAGTTGCTTTTGATTATACCTCATAATTATATTTTTAAATTAAATAAAAGGGTATCAATGTGTAATTCCTTAGCTTTGTCCTTATGGAACTTATGCCTCTCCAGGTGCCACTCCTGCTAATAACAAATGTGCAACTAGTTGTCCGACTAGTCCTAGTATTTATGTAATAACAGATACAGTAAATAGAAAATGCTCAGCTTTTTGTGATGTTGGAACTATTTTAAGCAAAGATGGAACACAATGCCTCCTTAATTGTCCTAGTAATCAATATAAGAACACTATCGTTGGTCCTCCTACTTAAACTTCATTTTAATGTGCTGATTGTAGCTCAACATGTGCAACTTGTGTGAATCAATCAACATTTTGTCTTTCATGTCCTCCTGGAAAACTCATACATGAATATAATGGTATATGTGTAGCTGCTGGAAGTAACTGCATGAATGGTTTTTACTAAGATGGAATAGTCTGTAGAGTCTGTTAAAAAGGGTAAATTAAATTATTTATTTTACTAAAAATTTAACTACATAAGATACAAAGCAAACTATTTACAACTTTTTTATTTAAAATTAATAAATAAACTATATAGTTGTACAAGCTGTCCTACAAACTTTTATCTGAAGGGTGATACATGTGTCTTAACATGCCCTATAGATTTCTCATAAAACGCAGGGCCACCAGCTGTATGCACTCCTTTACTGACACCTGTTGTTCTTATTGCAAACAGAACTTAAGTAGCTGATCCTGATCATGTACCTCTCCTTGTAGGAAGACAGAAAGACATTTTGATTCATGCTGATTACTACTTTTAAGGACTTATTTCTGAAATCTACTGGTATTTGACTGGAACTAGTTAATAATATTCTGAGTAATTCTTTTTCAAAACTTTTAACAATGTGTAGGACTTAGTTATCCCTTAAAATAACCTCTTACCAAATACAATCTATTATCTCACAGTCAGAGTCATAGCAACTACAGGAAATTATGGTGAATAGTCAATCATGATTTAAACGAGCCCAGAAATAGTAGATGGAGAGTTTACAATTACTCCAAGCATTGGTATTTCTGGAATCACATAGTTCTCTGTTTTTTATTCTCTTTGGACCCATCCTACAGATTCACTGCTATACGATTTAACTTATTCCATTTAAACTGGCATAACAATGAGAAATCAAACTTCGCTTTTCAAAAACGATTTACATCAAGTCTTTATTGGCTCAAAAACAGACGGCACCTTTAATTTTATATTCCCTCCTTTCTAAAACGATAAAGTCATAAATATAGAATTGATGGTTTACTCTTAAAACGAAATGAAAAAATAAACTTTAACTGTTTCTTTGTCTAAATTTAACGGAGATACTCTCTCTATGGAAAGCAATGTGCGTAGATTTACTCCATCTAGCGTAAAAATTAATTTATATTAAATAATTTTTTTATTTTTATTAATAAAATTCACTAAAATTGAAAAAAAATTAAAAAAATAAACCAAAATTTAAAAATTTTCTTTAAAACTTAAAAATTAATTATTATTTTTTTAAAATTTAAGTCTGTTACCATTGATCAGTATCTGAATATAACTTACCAAATGGCGTATTTGTATGGAACTATATAAGTTTAATAAGCTAATAAATTATTCAAACAAGAAATACTTAGACAGAATCAGCTTTATTAGCTAAAAAATTCTTTTTGTGCAGATAATGTCTCATGCAATGGATTTGGATAATGCTAAACAAACTTTTATGATCCTTAAATGTTTTAATGTAGTTGCATGGAGGAATATGCTGGAGACTTTTGTTCTTGGGAAGATTAAAAAATTTTGAAAATAATAAATTTACTGACATATAATATTTAGATTGATTTATTAAATAGAGTTATAACATAACAATAGCTTTTCTCAATCACCTAAATACTTAAAAACATTATAGCTGTTTCAGATGGGCTTAGCAAAAAAACATTCCGTTTTATAATGACATTTTTAAATCAAATTTAAGGAACTGTCTTCCCTCGTTAAGAAATTTTCTAAAATATTTTCCAAATTATTTAAGAAATATTAAATTAAGCAGTTACTAGACCATCCTTACGTCCTGACGAAAGAATAAAGTACACGGTTTTACTCAGACAGATAATGAACTCATACATACAGAAATTCTCTTCACAAAATATTCAGCTAAACGTTGATTACATATTCACTTTCGAGTATATTTAAAAATTTATTTTTTATTCTAAACAAATTTATTAAAGGAAATTTATTTTAAATTGAAAAAATTAAAGATTTTTTAATATTTTTCTTAATGAAATCTAATTTTGTTAATTTATTAATAGACATGCTAATATTTATTTGACAAACTAGCGAGGCCGTGAGTTACAAAATAATTATATCAATTATGGTAAATTCTATACCATTCCAATGGAAAGAGTGATTGTTCAAATTCCATTCTCTACTTTCTAATACACTGACACAGTTACAGTATAGCTTATAGAATGGAATATAGATTTAGTATATCCTCGTCCTAATTCGACAACGAATCACATAGAAATTAATCTGTTAGCTAATAATTAGCCACTGTCTATAGTAGGCTTGTAGAATAATAAAATTATATACCATTTCTAGAAGAAAGCAGGATTCCCTCCACTAAGACCAGACTTTAATTCATAATACTTTTGCGCGCACTTAGCTAGTATTGATTTTGCTACTAGTTAATGGACATATGATTAAAATTGTGTATACACATTTGAAAATGAATTTTATATCCGTTGTTAATGCAATCAGCTAGATTTAGCAACAGTTCTTAGAGGCACAATTGAATACTATCAAGATTACCTACCTCATTCTGACACTTTAGTTTTCTACTCTTCTAAATATATGAACAAGAAAATGCAATATTACTCAACTAATTAAATAAATTATGATACAAATATTCCTTTTGCTATGAGAAATTACTCTTTGCCAACATATCCTACTTCTTATGTACCATTCAAGTGGGATTCTCCAGCATTTATCCTCTTCGTAATAATGATTGTTTGCTTCTTAGTTTTGTCAATCATCCATTAACTTTTAATAAGACTTAAACCTTCTTCAGAATATGATAATAAATCTAAAGACATTCTTTTACTTGTAAAATTTTTTATTTTAAAGAAGTTTATTGAGTTTCATCATTTTTTATTCAATAAAGACTTATCACCCTTTTGTATCAATGGCAATGTTTGGACATACTGCTAAATCTCATACATATTAAATGAGGTTGGCTAAATTCTTCTCCTTGTTAGTTGGAATGCTTGCAATGAACTGTGTAGCATTCGATCAAATTGCCATTTCAATCCCAGTATATTTTAGTTTGTTTGTTTTGTGATTTTTGAATTAATTTATTTTAAAAATAATTAGTTGATCAAGATAGATGCAAGAATTATGGGATCTGCTTTTGCTTCAATTTTACTCAACGCCAGTATGAATTACTGTGTCGAAGGATTATACTTTATCATTAAAAGACACATATACAAGGAAAAAAGATAATAATTTATTTATAATATTCTCTTTTTGCTAAACATGATTGGAAATGCTGCTTTTGGTACATGGTGTAACGGTTACACAGAGTAATTATTTATTTATTTAAAAAATTTATCTAAAGATCCTTTTTTTATTAAAAAATAATTTTTTTTTAATTGCAAAGATAGTTTTTTTTGAATTTCAATTAAATCATTATTTTTATAAAACTCATTTTAAAATAAATAGCAAAGAAGATTATGGAAATTTCATGGCTGCTTTTATAATTTCCCTTATTGTTGACTATTTTATATTTGATATTTTTGTATTGAGCTATGCTTTTTACGAGATAGAGTCAAATTATTTAAAGTTCTTTGCTTTTAGAGGGTTCTATATAACTCCTGCTGAAAATGTAGAGAAAGATGAATATGATATTGTAGGATATAAAAAGAAAAAATATATTGACGTAAATGATTAAGAGCTAGAAAAGCTTAAATAGTCAAATATGAAAGATGATGATCTCCAAAAGCTAGAACCTGCAGAAGCTATTGATAGAGTTTAAGGTTTTGATTAGATTTCTAGACCTCTTTCTAGCCACAGCAAAAAGAGTCAAACAAGCAACAAAATATTCCCTTCAAAAACAAATGTCCCATGAAAAATTAAATTAAATTAAAATATTTTTTTGTTTATTAATGTTTACAGTGTAAGTTGCTCATTTTATAAATTATTATCTCCTTATTAATTTTAGTTTAAAAATAAGATATTAAATAATAATTTCTTTGTTTCAATCCTTCAAAAATTATTTATTTAAATCATGTCTTCTTGAATATTCTAAATTAATTGTTTATATTTATTTTAGAATTAAAAAAATTTTTTTTACTCAATTTTACATTTTTTACTTCAAAATATATTTTAGTAGTTAAATAATTTTAAATATATTTAACAACTTTTAAAATTAGTTTAAAAAATAAATTTTTTGAATAAAATAGATTCACTTTGTTTAAATTAATGTGAATTAATTTTAATATGCTTAATTGGTTTTTATTAATTAATTTATGTCAAATTAATAATCAATCATTTAATTGTAATTTTTAGGTGTAATTAAACTCTAATTTTTCTAAGTGATAAAAATAACAAAAAGTAACCTAAAAATTATAATATTATCAGTAATTTGATAAAGATAGAAACAAAGAGAAACAAAATATATTTTTCATCAATACTTCTTTTTTTTGTGTTTAAAAAATGGAAAAACAAGTTTATGTTGTTGTTATATTAAAATATTTTATGTTTTTAAAAAATTTATAAATTTAAATACTAATTTATCAACATATTTTAATGAGGTTTAAACTTATAAAATCTTTTGTTTATTTATTTATTTATGTATATAATTGAACATATTATGTAAGAATTAAATATGTTTTTTTTATTTTTGTAAAAAGACAATTTTAATATTTATATAATAATATTTATTTTATTTTCAATAATAACAGTGATCCATATTATAAATTGTATCGCTAGGGCGCTCTATTTCAGAATCTATTCCAGAATCTCTTCTAGTTCTGCCACTTTCATACTTAAAAATAGGGCCTGATTTGTCTTCGTCACATTATAGGCATTTATTAAGATGTCCATCAACTACAAAGGGCTAGTTAAATATATAAGATAAAAAGCAAATCCCTCCACACTATTTTCTAGTGTTGATGGTATTGTAATACCAAATTTGAGCGCAAGGGTATGTGAATCCTAAATCCAAAAGGCATTATATGTTCTACTTTTTAGAGTAAAAGTATCTAAGACCACACCATCTAACAGGCTAAGTTAAATCTTTTTCAAGATAGACTACAAGATCCTACGTAGTTGAACAAACGCCACATTTACCTATAATAAAAAAATGACTATTATATTTTATTAAATATATTATTTACCTTTGTGGGTAACATTAAATTAATTTTCAAGCAAACTGACTAAAGACTCAAATGTTTTTAGCTCATAATTTGTCTTAGTAGAGTCAGTATAACGTAAACCACAATATGTGTTATTCTATAAAAGATTTTTTTTTACATCTTAAATGTAAGCAGGATCCTAATTTTAATAGGGGTTAGATGAGTAATTTAAAAATAGGCCAGTGGAATTTTTCAGTTTGAATTATTCAATTGCATAAGTTTCATTACAACTCCATTGCTCAGTGCAAGAGCAAATTGAAGTTAATAATAATATTATTATTAAGAATCTCATAAATATCACACAATCTTTTAATATTATTTGTTATTTAATATTATTATTAATTCAATTTAATTGGATTCTATGAAAAGGAAAAGCAAATTTTATTGTAATTTTATGATCTTGATATAAAAATAAAAATTTCAAGTAAAGTTTCTTATAAGCTGTTCCTGCATTTGAAATATCACCAACCATTAATGATATCATGATTTGTGATATTTCAAATGATTATTACTTTAATTATGAAGAATATGTGTTTAATAGTTGTGATGATAATTATGAATATGAAATTAAAAAAAAATTTATCAGCTAATAAGATTCTGGAAAAAAATATTATTTTAGTTATTGTGATTTGTAAAATAATATAAATTAATTAAAATTTGATATAAAATAATTAGAAACAAGTAATAAGATATTAAAACAATAACTTGATTAAGTTAAAAAAGATTAAACATATTTATAGGATAATTATTTAAAATATAAAGAATATTTTAATTAAATATAACAAATTGTAATTGATGATGATTAAAATTATAAATTTATTATTGATTTAATTATTAAATTTTATTTTTAAATTGAGGAATATCGTGACACCTGTTCTTAATATTATCAAAATATTTTTTTAATATTATATTAAAACAATAGGAAAAAATAAAACTTTTTATTATATATAAAGAAAATATGCATGATTTTTAGACATTTATTTATTAAATTTTAATATTGTTTAAATGGTCAAAATTTGACAAAGGGTTTTCAATTTTCAAAAAAAATTTTCAAAATTTAATAAAAATAGGTTGATAAAAAAAATTAAAAAATAGAAAGTGTAAAATTAGCTTTAAATCATAAAAATTAAATGAAATATCACGATCTGTACCTACTCAGTTCGTGATATTTTAATTACAGGATTAGCTATATAATAAAAAGTTTTATTTTTTCCTATTGTTTTAATATAATATTAATAAAATATTTTGATAATATTAAAAACATTAAGTAAATATATTGATATGGTATAATTAGAATATTGTTAAATTAATTAATATTAGACAAATTTTGATAATTTACTTTAATACACTTTAAAATGTTAATGAATTAGATAAATAGCTAAAATATGCTGACTAAGATCTTTAAGTTTTAAAATACTTTTATTTTTATACTAGTTAGGTTCTTAATTAAGTAATAGATCATACTTTCTCTACATATTATAAATACTTTTATCTCTTTGAAATATCTTATCATTAAAAATTGAAATTTTAATAAAAGATATTTTTATAATATTGTGAGAAAATAAAAAATTTATTAAATTAAATGTATAAACAAATAAAATCATTGTTATAATTAATTAATTAATCAATTAAAAAATTATTAATAAGAAATATATATAAAATGAATTAGATAAATTATAGCGATTACAATGTTGATCTCATTCTTTCCACAGAAAAAAATACAAATAAGAGGAATTTGATAAAAATAAATGGCAAATACTACTTCCAAATTCGTAATATTTATGAAGATAATTTAGAAAATAATGATGAAGCCAATTATTGCGAGGATATTTAAATTGAAGAAAATGGGTCTTACGCTAAAATTGTTAGTCTCAATGATCTTTACAATATTTGCAAATACTTCTAATTAAAGGATGAAGTTGCAGCTGTTCTGATATTCCAGTTCCTCAAATTTTAAAAAATTGATGAAATACTTATTTTATTTTTTGAGTAATCTGATAAAAAGGATGTTCTAAAATTCATTTAAAAACATAATCATATGGTGCTGTCATGAATCATAAATTTTTTTTTTTTACCTTTTTAAAATTTTATTATCAACAATCAAAATTAGTTAAAATAAAGCAATATTGTATAATAAAATAGGTAGCAATAAATTCAATAATTTTTAAATTAACTAAGCACACTTGGTAACAATTTGAGTGATTATAAAAAAGATCAGATTGATAAACTTTCAAAAATCGAAAAATATTTTACTATTAAATTTTTGTTAAAATAAAAAAATATTAATTCTTAATGGAGAAAGAAAGCGATTGAATACATTGAAAAAGTTTGCTAATAAAAAAGTATATTCAATTATTTTAATAAAAGTAAGCCCTATAACTATTGACACTTAGAATGGTTAAGGATAATTATAAATTGCTTATGCAACAAAATTATAAAATTGAATTTCTTTGTAAATATCTTAATACAATTTTGTAATTAACGCCATTTTTACTTTTATTACACATTTTTATTCAATGCTTTTGTTCTTAATTTAAAAATTTTATTTATTATCTATTATTGCATTTTGGTAAGTTTAAGTCATATTAAAATTAATAATTTTACTTTTTATTATGCTTCTTATTACTCAATAAATGTTTTATAATCAATTCTTTTTTAAGATAAAATTGTGCATGCAGAATGTAACATAAAACTTTTTAAATCTAAATTTTTATTATGGATGCAAGCTACTATAAAAATTTACTTGACAAGGACAAAATGTCTTATACATCCATATTCTCTCTTGTTTTTGATTGAGGCATCATGGAAAATATTTAATTTCTCTCCATTAAATGTTTTAACTTATTTTTATTGCGATTATTTTACTCTTTTTTTGTTTTAAATAGGTAAAAAATAAATTAAAATCTATTTAAATTGATAGATAATTTAATTTAATTCTTTGATTAAGATTTTATAAGGAAATACTTTTGTTTGATTAAGATTTAGAGTATTAATATTGGAAAAATAAATCAAAATTTTATTTTATTTTTACTCATCTTTTTTAATATTTATTCCAATCTATATTTTTATTTGAATCTTTTATTTGGGAATAAATGAAAATTTTGTTCTTATTGATAGATGCTTTAATTAAATTAGCTTACATTTTTTTAACTTTTAAATTACAATTAATTATTCAGTTTTATGGCAAAAACATTTAGTAAATTTTAGATATATTTAGTTTTTAAATTCACATTCAAAATATTTTATAGCTCTTTTTTTTTTATTTTGATCAAATTGAAATACCTGAATATTTGCTTAATAACTATTTTTAATATATTTTTTAAAGTTGAAATATTATCTTAAACGAATTTCAATATCATCTAGACAAATTTCGATAATTTACTTTAAGACGCTTTAATATGTTAATTAATTAGATAAATATCTTGACTAAGATATTTGAGTTTTAAAATACTTTTATTTTTAGACTAGAAAGGTTCTTCTTAATTAAGTAAATAGATCATATTTTTTCTAGATAAAATACTTTTATTTCTTTAAATAACCTTATCATAAAAAAATTGAAATACGAATAAAAAATATTTTTACTATATTTTGAGAAAATAAAAAATTGTGTTAAATTTGATCTAAAAACAAATAAAATCAGTGTTATAATTAATTAATTAATCAATTAAAAAACTATTAATAAGAAATAAAGATAAAGAAAATGAGTTATAAAAATTATAACAATTACAATGTTGATCTCATTCTTTCCACAAAAAAAAATTCAAATAAGAGGAATTTGATAAAAATAAATGGCAAATACTACTTCTAAATTCCTAATATTTATGAAGATAATTTAGAAAATAATGATGAGACCAATTACTGTGAGGATATTTAAATTGAAGAAAATGGATCTTACGCCAAAATTGTTAGTCTCAATGATCTTTACAATATATGCAAATATTTCTAATTAAAAGATGAGATTGCTGCTATTCTGATATTCCAGTTCCTCAAATTTTAAAAAATTGATGAAGGATTTATTAGGTTTTTTTACTAATATGGCAAAAAGGATGTTCTAAAATTCATTTAAAAGCATAACTATATGGTGCTGTCAAATTCTCTCAGAACATTGAATAAACAGGATGATTCTATTAAAGCTTATTCTTAATATTTAGCCAATTATTATATCTTCCATAGTAGTCTCACAAATGTCTGTTACTCACCAGTAAATGTAACAAAAATGGAAGAGCTAATTTTGTAGTAGAAATCAGAAGAAATAACAGAAGAAGAAGTTGAGAAGTTTGAGCAATGGACTGAGCTATTAGATTTTAATATCATATCTGAAAATACCATCTTTAATGAATGCTTTAACTTAGAGAAAGAGGATGTTTGGACTGTGCAGAGAGTTCAATAATACTTAGATGACAGTATTAATAATTTACAAATAGATTAAACATATATTAATAGCCTTGAATCGCTCAAATTATTTTTTAGTAAAAATTAAAAAACTCCTCAATTAACCAAAGAAAAATTCAATTAAAAATGTACGGTAGAAATGAGACTGAAAAAGAATAAGCACAGATTGGCTGTTAAGTCTTAGTCGTGTGAATTTTTGGAGACTATTTTTTACAAAAATGAAATTTAAATGAAATTTAATTCTACTATTTTAAACAAAGTTAAGTAAGAACTTAAAAAACCACTTTTAAGAAGTTTTTATATCTATCTTGACTTAAAAGATTTTTGTTTAAATGTTGATTATGACCTAGTAGAAAAAGTGATTAATCTTCCTGAATTAGCTAATTATCTTAGACAAAGAAAAATATACTATGTAGATCCAGTTACTAAGAAAGAAGAGGAGTTAACTCTAAGAAAAGGTATACTTATAGGAGAGGTTTATCATAATTTTATTCTACCATACATAAGTAATATAATATAATACATAGTGAAATAGACCTTTAGCTAATAATAAGACAAATAATTTCATAATTTGAAGTTTTCAAATTATTTAGACGATTTTTTTATATAAATACAATTAAATGAAGACACTGATAAATATACGCTTATAGAATAAATAGAGGTTTAATTGAAAAGTTTATAAGAAAACCTAAATAATATAGGCTTTTCTCTTAACAAAAAAAAAGTTTAAATGCTAGTAAAATTTGAATAAGAAATTAATGCTTGGAAAATGGATGATAAATTTTGTTTTTAACCTACTTAAAGTTTTGTTATCTTCGATCAAGATTTGTTAAATTAAGACTATACTTTATCATAAAATAGGAAGCAATAGATTCAATAATTTTTAAATTAACTAAACATATAAGAATAAATTTTGAATGATTGCCAAAAAGTTCAGATTGATAAATTTTCAAAAATCGAAAAATATTTTACTATTAAATTTTTGATAAAATAAAAAAATATTAATTTTAAATGGAGAAAGCAAGCAATTTAATATATTTAAAAGATTTGCTAATAGAAAAGTATATTCAATTATTTTAATAAAGGAGACAATTAATATTAGCTTTATAACTATTGATACTTAGAATGGTTAAGGATAATTATAAATTGCTTATGCAACAAAATTGAATTTCAGTATATTTATCTAACTATAATATTGTAATTAACACTAATGTTTAAATTGCTTAAACATTCTTTTTACTTTTATTTCACATTTGTAATTCAATACCTATTCTCTAACTTTTAAATTTTTATTTATTATTTATTATTGCCTTTTAGTAAATTTAAGTCATTTAAAAATTAGTAATTTAATTTTTTATTATGCTACCAACTACTTAAGAAATGTTTTATAATTAAATTCTTTTTAAGATGAATTTATACAAAATGTAACATAAAATTTTTTGAATCTAAAATTCTTATTATGGGTGTATCTATAAAAATTTATTTGAATTTGTTTAAGATTTTAAGTGTATTTTGGGATACGGGTTGGTTTTCTTAACAAGGAATTAAAGTATGTATTTAATTTTCAATCTATAGTTTCGAATAGAAATTTTATTTTGATATTTTTTATAATTATATTATTGATTAATTCTGAATTTCTGATTATTAGTTAGTAGAAAGCATACAAATCAATATTCTAAAAATAGTTTTTGAATGATAAAGTTTCTTAAAAAAATAAATGTGGTGATTTCAATTGAATTTTTATTTCCCTCGCCACAGTGAAGAAAAAACTAAATGATAATAATTCCAAAAGAAAATATTTCTAACAATATAAATAAAAGCAATTATTGATCTAGAATAGAAAAAATAATATGCTTTATTGAATTTTTATAAATTTAGTTTATGATTTTAATTCTTTTAAACATATATGAGTACAATTTAATCACTAAAATTTGCATGCATAAATGAAAAAAAAAAATGCTTTAAAAATATCTTTAATAAGAAAAATAGACAAAATGCTTAATTACCTGATTGGTGTTTATAAAAATAATGAAAAAACTTAAAATTTTTGTAATAATTTAAAACAAAAATCATAAAAA
This sequence comes from Tetrahymena thermophila SB210, assembly GCF_000189635.1. Lineage (NCBI taxonomy): Eukaryota > Ciliophora > Oligohymenophorea > Hymenostomatida > Tetrahymenidae > Tetrahymena > Tetrahymena thermophila. The sequence continues at coordinate 861,376 of NW_002476157.1, read as the reverse complement.
CAAGAATATTAGTTTATATCCATTTTAAAACCACCCAAAAATAATGAGAAAATTAGTTATTATTTTTTTTGTTTGGTTATTAATTTTGAATAATTGCTAATGAATTCGATTAGATGTTACGATATTTAAATGATAATTAGAATGGAATTATTTATATTTAAAAGCATATTAAAATAGCGGTCTGTGTAAATTTCGGTGAATTCTGAATAATTATGACAATTATCAATGTAAATTAGAATTATAAAATAATATAAAAACTATTAACAATTCTAAAAATGTAAGCTTAAATTGAAATAAATTTCAAAAAAAAATTATAAAAGAATTTTATTACACTTTTCTTAAGTAAAATCACTAGATATTTAGTAGTTATTTTAAAATATATATAAAGGAATAAATAATAAAATTAATTTTTTGATGAGTAATTTGAATAGGATTTATTGAAATCATTAGATTTAAAGAATTTCTATTTTGTTTAAATGATATGATCAATTTCTCATGTTTGATTATTTTATTTATTAATTTAATTTACACAGCATCTAAAAGATATCTAAATTATGATTAGTGTATAAATTATATATAAAACAGTATATATATTCATTATTGTCAGAATATATTATCCTTCATGTAAGTAAAAAAATTATTAATACACTAAATCAAAAACAAATCAAAGATGATAAATTAATTTATTTATCAGTCAGTCAATCAATCAATCAATCAATCAATCAACCTATTTTGATTAGAGTTATTGTTAAAGATAAAGATAAAGGGAAATAAATATTAAGTTCAACACTTATTTCATTTATAAAACTAAAATATGAAATAGAAAAGGGCATGAATTATTATATGAGATTAAAAAATTACCATGTTATTGTAAAAGGAGTTAAATGCACTATAGGAGTAGGGGATTCAAAAAAAGACCAAAGATAGGTATAGAAGAAAATTTAAAAAAGTAAAATTTTGAAACCTTTTGAAACAAAAATTCGATTTAGTAAAACTAAGGTATGTAATAGAATACAATAATTATATTTAGTTATAATTTTTATAGAGTAGTCATTTTTTTATATTTATTATAATTTAAGAGATAGATTAAGGAAACAAAGAGTACATAAATTTGATTATTAATTCTCATTTATTTACTTGTTTTTGTTTTATAATGGTAAGTAGAAGAGATTAAGTAGAGGAGAATTTATATATTTATATTTAATTAGAATTAAACCTAAATTTTTTAAAAAGTAAGACACTTTTTAAATATTTTCAATCTTATTTTACTATTTTTCCTTTTTTATTTATTTATTTATTTGCTTGTTTGCTGGTGGGTTTATTAGTTTGTTTGTTTTTTTTTATTTATTCTTGCTAGTTAATTTATTGAATTAAAATAGAATTTTATGAAAATTTTGGCTATATTTGATATATAATTTTCGATTGATTAATTTTTCAGGTTCTTAATGTATAATTATGAGGATAAAAGTTGTATCATTGTGGAAAATAAGTTGTTGTTAAATTATTTATTTCAATTTGTGTCAAAACTTGAAAACTCTTCATCTGAATGATATTTACTCTTTCTTTTTTAGTTCTTACCTCTACGCTTCCATATGGTTTTGATTTGGTAAAATTTTTCTTAAAATGCTATAGATTACTCAAGGTATTAGTGGTTAATATATTAGCGATAAGAGACATTTTTTTTGATTGAATTAGAATATAGTTTTATTATAGAAGACGATTTATTTGTTTTTTTATGGTCACCATTCTGCTTAGGTTCAGTTGATATAAAATATGATTATTCAAGTACTATATGATAGGGAATTATTTGTTTTTTAATTATTTCGTTAGATTTTTCACAATAAATATTGGCCATGAATAAAGGATTAAAAAAATGCATGTTTTCATTCATGAAGATTGAGCGCTCATTTTAAGAAACTGGTAAAAATTCATTTAATTAGAAAGTCTATACTTGTTCATTAAATTGTGACTAGAGAATCTCATATGTTTAACCAGTACACTTTTTTTGGCTCATATCTAAAATTTTGTCAACAGCAATTTGCATGTATTGTTTAATTTTTGGAGATATCCCTGATGTGATTGATTCTGAATGTAAATATGAATAGGTAATTTCATCAAAATTTGAATGAATTAAATCCACAAATTATTAATCTAAGACTTGTCTGGCAAGGAAATACCTTTGCAATTTCTAATCAAAAGTAAATATGTAGTAATTAGAACCTCCCCTACGGATTTACTTCTTATTATAATTCTATAAATCTACTTGATTTACAATTCTAAGCTTAACCCAGCTTTCTATTTCACTAATGTTTTTTAAATTAATTTAGGGGTTGCTGAAATTTTTTTGCTTTAAACTAGAAATTTCTTAATGTGGGAATAAATTTTCAAATTTAATTCCGAATCTTTTAGTGAATTGGTTACTACTTTATTAATCATCAAAATTTTTGGTTTATATGTAATTCTTAGAACTACTCTATAGTAAGTGTGACGATTCAAACTGATTTTCAGATGGTTAGTTGATTTTATTCATACTATCTGATAATTTCTAATAATGATTCATTTGTTAATCTTTTTGTGGTTATGCGAAGCTTTCTTACATTTAAAGCTCAAAAATCTATTTGTTTGCTTATAGTTATGCATCTTGAACAAAACTTATTTAAATAATATCATTTTTTTAGTACTTTCTCACTTAAGTGCATTTTAGTCCTGGCTATGATAAAAATAAATCATTATTTGTTTCTCTTATTGTTTTTTCATTTTCCTCTTCTTCCAATTTAAATTTTGGTTATTCATCAATCAAAAAAGATGAATGGTGACTACTAGCTTTGGAAATGTGTAAAGAGTTTTCAAAGGTTTATTCGTTAACGTACATAAACAGATTGCTAAGCTGCAATTTAAAAGTTATATCAGACTATTAATTATTTCCATTTTAGCTGGGCAATATAGGGCAGATATCATACTCAACATTACGAAAGTTTTCACAAGAAAGTTGATTATTTAAAATAGAATGACTGCTCTAGCTGGAATTACTAAAGCAAGCTGAATTCCAATTTGCATCTTCAGGTAATATTTAAACTGTGTTAGAACAACTAACACTCCTATGAGACAACTTTAGATTATATTCTTTCAAAATCGGAGACTGAGGATGAGCAATAATGTCAGAATCGTTAGTCTTAGTTACTGTACTCATTTTTTATATTTTTTTAATTGATGAAAAGAAAAATTTTGTTTATTAAATGGTTGTTTGGAATTTAATATGTTTTGATAGCGGGAATCAGCACTTTTCTTTAAATTTTTGTAATTAACTTAATCAAATTTATTATTTTCTTTTTATTAATTTAATAATAAATAATAAAATTTAGGATTACCTTTTTCCCATTTTTGAATTATCAATTAAAATCACAATAATCCTAATCAAAAAAATTGTGAAATTGATTTATTTACTTTTTACATACCCGTTTGAGTTTAATACAAAATCATAAATTATCAAGAGATTGAAACATTACAAGAATCAGCATTTACTTATGAATGTAAATTTACTTTTTAAAATTGATTACAATACTTTTAAAAAGATATTAAATCTAAATCATCCATGTTTAAAAAATATAATCTCATAAATATTTTAATATTTCTTGATTAGCTTTATCATATTTCATAATAAAAATAGAGCAATAAAATTTAGATTTCAAAACAAAGTTAATAAAAAATAAAATTCAATTCCTTATTGTGTGTTGAGAAAACAAATTTATAAAATAAATATATTGCTTTTTTCACAAATAATTATGGCTATAAACGTTCTATTTGCTATATCTTAGTTTAAATTCAATAATATTTGTTAATAAAGAGATTTCTAAATATTTTGATTGATTTCACTATTATTTAAAATAGTTTGTCTGTCTTAATAATAAAAAAGAAAAGATTCTAAAATAGAATTCAAAAATAAAATTTAACACTAAGATTTAAAATACGCAACAAATGTGTTTTAGACTTGAAATGCTTTCCTTCAATTGAAATTGAAATATTAATTAAGCAGTAGTAAGTTGAATTAATAGCTGATAATATTTTGTAAATATGTAAATATGTTTACGATAAAACAAGATAAATTAATAAATTTATGATTCTCCTAAGCTTACTTAAGTAATTATCCCATACTCATCAACAGATTTAATAATCCTAAAATCTAACAAATTTTAATGTTCAAGAAGCAAGCAAAAGAAAGTATTAGTTAATTAAATCAATAAATCAGATTCTTACTTTATTATATAAAAGAGGAATTCTAAAAAAAAATACAAAATTCAGCCAATTAATTTTTCATTTTTTTTTTTTTTCTTTTATGAGTTTTCACAAAAATTTCAGCAACTTTACCAAAGATTATTAAATTAGATTAGATTTTGCTAATTTAAATAGTTAGTTAGTTAGTTAGTGGAACAATTAGATATGAAAATTATAATTATTAATTTTAAAAATATATTATACATTTCTACTCCTTTAACTAAATATATTTAGCTATTTTTAAATTATCTAATAATAAAAAGCTAATTGAGAGTAATAGAAAGGCAAAGTATATATTTATGGATGTGCTATCTTATATTATTTTATCCTTTTCAATGTACCTTAAAATTGTTTAAAATATCCCCGAAAAAAAAAAAAAAATTAAAATTACTATTTACTCCATTCCTTAATGTTTTGATTACTGCAAAACGTTAAATGCGTAATCAATAAGTATTTAAAAAAAGTTTATTAAATCTAATAAAATACTGTTTTTTAAGTTAGATGAACTTGGCTGGTTTATTAGTTTTAACAAAATATTTTGCATCAGCATAATTCTATTAACAGAGTTAATTTAAACTTACTATTTTATTGCTTATATTTTTTCCTTCGTTGAAAAATGCTAATGAAATCAATTAGAAAAGATTGATTACACAGAAGAATCTGATTTATATTAATCAACCTTTTAAAGCTGATTTGATATTTAACAAATTTTGGAAATTGCTTGTGATTACAAATCTGCGCAATTAAATCCTTTCTTAATTGATTTTCAAAATTTAGATTGCAAAAAAATCAAAAATGTAATTAAAATTGTTCAGCTACAATTTACACAAAAAAAGCTGCAAAAAAATATTCTTTCACTAAATATCAATTAGATAAAAGAGAAATTAAATTCAACCATAAAAAAGATTATTTGCACTTTAAAAATAAGTAATAAACTAAAAAAAGTATTTAAGCTGAAAATCCCAAATAAAAAATTATTCATTGTTTTTTCTATTATTTTTACAATTTTCATTTATTGATTCAGGAATCTAAAAATCTATTTTTTATATTTAAAAAATTTTTTTAGATCAGCTATATCAATGTCTGTGGAATTTCATTCTATAGCAGAAAATTTTGGATTCAGGTAAACATTGCATATTTTTAGATTAAATTTACCAATAAATCTTAATTAATTAAATAGAATATTATTATTTCTGGTAATTATAACTAATGACCCTTTTTAACGATGGTAAGCCTATAATATTCTCATAATTTACCTACTTTCAATTTTTAAATATTCAAATTGACATTATTCGCATAAAATAAATAATATTTCTCTGATATCAAATCTAAACAAATCAAAAATAAATTTACTTATATATTTGTAAACCAGAGATAATCAGATTCTGTTAATAACAGTGTAATTTAAAATTCTAAGAATTTTAATAAATTCTTCATATTAAATTAATTGTCAAAAAAGTAATATGCCAATTATTTCTTTTACTATCTTTTTAATTTTTTAAAATGTTTAAATAAATAAAAATATAAGATCTTTTAATTTTTAAAAGTTGTTTTTATTTAGTTTACTAAGGGTTAGTATTTATATATTTAAAAAAAATCAATTTTAAAAGTAATATCATATAAATTTAATATATATTACTGAGATAATGATCCAATTTTTATTTTTTAATAAAATAGAAAATTAAACATCTTTTGATAAAATTAAAATATATAGAGATTAAAAGTATGGAACATAGAAGTGCCATCCATTTAAATATTACCTAAAATAAATAATAGTTTATTTACAACTTACAATTGATAATAAGTGTATAAATTAAAATGGACTGATTTATTTATTAGAATAGTCAGAAAATTTTAAGATTACTAACAATGTAGACACTTTTAGATAATTTCTAGAAGGCATGATTACATTTCAGATGACTAAATTAATTTGTTTACTTGAGATTTATATCCTTATGCTCATTATCTAAATTTCAATATCTTTAGATTAATAAATCTGAATTTATTAATTCAGGGTAAAAATTATGATTTAAATAAATTTGTTTATTTTTTCTTTTGCTAATTCAAAATAAATTTATCTAATTTAAAAAGTTTAAAAAGCCCAATAATATATTTTTAAAATAATAATAATTTTATAATATATGATATTTGATTGACATACAAATTTGTAATACAAAATATAGTATTAATAAATATATAATGAAAAAAACTTAGATTTTTATAAATACTTTTGATTAATTATTAGTGAGTATTACTAGATTTTAATTTAATTATAGACAAATTTTTAGTGTTCTGAATAAAATGTTTTAAAAAATTCATAATTTGACAACTCTTATAAATAAAAATTTATTATTTGAAGACTCTATCAAAATTATAATTAAGATTCTATTAAAATTATAATATAGATTCTATCAAATAAATAATTAATATTCTATCAAATATATAATTAAGATTCTATCAAAATTATCATTATTATTCTACCAAAGATTTTTATTATTGAATAATAACAAAATCATTTAATATTACAAAAAAAATTAAAGTAATTTCTATTTAAATTTAATTTTTTGAAAAAATAATTTTTTTAAATAAAGTTAATGATAAAAAAATATTAATTTATAGAGAAAAAAATATCAAACTTTATAGAATAAGACTTTAATATATATTCAATTTTAATATCTAAAAAGCTTAAACTAATTAATTAATTGTTTTAGATGTAGAGAACCGTTTTTAAGGGTTTTACTTTCTTTTGAATTTTGCTTGCAAGCAAAAATATTATCATTAAAAAAAACGATTTGTTTATAAATTAATAACAAGAAGAGAGATTATCAATCAAAAAAAGAGAGAATCTTATAATATTAATAGAGCTTGCCATAAGAGCATATTTTAACGAATAGATAATCTGTAAAATGAAAATATAATTCTCTTTAGGGATCTTTCTGTTGGGAATTATTTGTTTTGCAAACTGTACTTCTATTACCAGTAGAAGGTAGATGAGTTCAAGTTAAATTGGTTCAGGATATTTGAAAAACAAGAGTTTCCATCAACAAAGATACAAAAATTTAATATTTGCATAAACAAAAGCAGAAGAATTAATACCAAATTGCTACATTTATGATCAAAATCCAAACTATTGTTTAGTTTGTAATGAAGAGTTTTTCTTATCAGCTTAAAAGACTGATTGTGTTAAGGGTTAAATAAGCCATTGTCAATATTATTTAAATGAAATTACTTGTGGAAATTGTTATGATGGCTTTGAACTTAACGAAGATTAATCTTTGTGTCTTAATTCATAAAAAGGAACTAAAGTTGACCACGAAGACGATGCAATTAACTGGAAGAACTAGCCTCATAATGGAGAGCTTGATCAAAAAATACCTGATAGCTAAACTGAAGCTGAGGCTAATTAAAAAAATAACTAGGGATAATAGAATTAGGCATAAAACAATGGTTAATAAGGAAATTAACAAAACTAATAGCAGTAAAATTAACAAAATACAGCTGATAATAGCTTAGGTGGATATGTTAATTAAGCAGTTGACGAATATAATTAGTAACAACAAAATGACAATTAACAATAAACCAATAACTAATAATCTGCTAATAATACCTAATAAGAAAATCAAAGCAACTAAGACAATTAGTAAAATAATCAAAACGGATAAAATAATGAGTAAAATCAAAATGCAAATAATAACAATAATCAGTAAGGATTTGAAAATTAAGAAAATCAGAGCTAAGAAGAAGGTTTTAACAATAAAGAAAGTGACTAGGAAAATTAGTCAGCTTAAAACTAACAAAATAGTTAAAATACATCAGAAAGTAATGATAAGACTAGCAATAATGAATAATAAAGTTAAAATTCTTCAAGCTAATAAGAGGATTTGACATCTGGTTAAGAATAAGGACAACAAAATAATGCTGAAGGCTAATAATCTAATCAAGAATAAAGTTAGAATAACTAGAATTAAGATTAAAGCTAAAATGGTTCAAATGAAAGCAGCTAAAATGAAGAATCTTCTAATTGGAATAATGAATCTGGTAGCAATAACTAGGAAAATAATACCAATCAAAATGATAACAGTAACTAAGAAAAAAATGACAATAGCAACAATGAAAATAGCAACAACAACTAAGAGGTTAATAATAGCAATAACTAAGAAAATGATACCAACAACAAAAATCAAGAATAAAATGATTCTAATCAAGAAAGCAATAACAGCAATAATAACAATGAAAATGATAATAGCTAACAAGAAAATAATTGGAACAATCAAGAAGAAACTAAAAATGGTTAAAATAATGAAAATGATCAAAATAATAATAACTCAAATTAAAATGACAACAATTAATAAGAGTCTGAAGGTTTTGATAACAATAACAATGCCTTTATTGAGTTCAAGAATGAGAGCAACGATTCCTCTTTTAAGATACTTTACAAGTAAACTAAAGCTAAAAAGCATCTTAGAGTTGATAAGAAAAATATTTGATCTAATTGATAACTACTCACTAAGCAATTTGTAGAGTGCAGTACTTGCATACTATATTTTTATTGTAATTTTAAAGCTCAATTAGCTTCATTCACTACATATCAACCAATTAGTTATTGAAAATATGTGAAAATATTTTTTAAATTAAGATTTTTTTTCAATTCAATTTTTTATGGTTTTTATTTAAATTTTAAACTTTTATTAGACTTTAATAAAGCTTTTATCAAAATCAAAATATTAATAAAGCCATCTTTTTAATCTTTCATTAATATTGAAAAGATATTTATTAAGATTAATTTTATCATATCTAATTTATTGATTGATTCCTATTATTTTTATTGTTTATTTTAAGAATTATTTATAATGTAATTTATTATCAATTTGCATTATTAAAATATTTAAAATTTCTGAATTCTGTTTTATTTTTAGATTTATTTTTATTTTATTGAAATTAATTTGCTTCACTTACAAATTTGATTGTTTATTTTATGAGTTAAGTATTTTTAAATTAAATATTTTAAATTTATATTTAATTGATTGATTTTAATTTTTAGATATTTATTTTTTAATTCACTATCATTTTATTTTAATTTTTATGATTTATATTTAAAATTTTTTAAGATGATATACACTTAATGAAACAAAAATAGTTTAATTTACAAATTTTATTGCTTATTATAATCAAATTATTTTAAAGAGTAAAATACATAATGGATATTTTAATTCTCAAATTAAAAAGAAGAAAAATAAAATAAAAATTCTAATTTATCAAATTTTAACATTTTCCAAGTATAAAAATATTTGAAGATTGTAAAATAATGATATAAATAATTGAAAACTTGCTTTTTATTCAAAATTGATTTTAATCATTTGATAATTATTAAAAATATACTTATTGACTAGCTATTTTATAAAATAAATAACTTTTTTAATAGTTATCAAAAAATATATTTTATTTTTGTTAATTTTGAGTTTGAATAAAATCTTTTTAAATATTATTTTAAAGTTATTTTGCTTTTGACAATACACTTAGTTATTCAATAGTTTTTTGGAAAATATGATAATGAGATTATTGTTAATAGGTTGTTTGTTTTACCTAATTGAATGTAATTGGTAATTTAGGATATAATTAACTTCTAACTATATCCAGAAATTATTTGATAACATTAAACAAAAAGAATTATTTATTCTCTCAAAATAGTTCATAAGTGAAAAATAGACTTAATAATGAAAATTAATAAATTCATTAAAAAAGCGTTCTCTACTATTTAGGAAAGCGAATATAGCAAATACTTTTCTAAAAACTCTGTATACCATTAGAAAGATAAGTTCTTGTTTAATCCTAGACTTAAAGATACTTAAGAGCATTAAGATTCACCAGAATAAATAGATACCAAAGTAAATCAGCTTATAGAATTACTTTAAAAAAGTAAGAATGCTGTGATATTAACTGGAGCTGGAGTTAGTACAGCTTCAGGTATACCTGATTATAGAAGTGGTGCAAATACTATTTTAAAAACAGGACCTGGTAAGTGGGAATTAGAGGAAAACAAAAAAAAATTTTTGGAAGAAAAAGGTAAGCCATAAATAATATTAGCAATAAATGCATTCCCTTCTCCAACTCATATGGCAATTTCAAAACTATATAAAGAGAATTTGATAAAATCAGTAATTACTTAAAATGTTGATAACTTGCATCATTAAAGTGGTATTCCAAGGAAAGATATTCATGAGCTGCATGGGAATATTATTTCAGAGAGATGTGAAAAGTGTAATTATGTCCATTATAGAGATTTTTATACTCGTTTAAAACATTTGAAATGGGGAGATCCACATAACACTGGAAGAATTTGCTAAAAAAATGGATGTGATGGATAATTGCACGACACTTTGGTATTTTTTGGAGAATCAGTATTACAAAATATAAAATAATCAGTAAAATTAATATGAGAATTAGGGATTTAAATATACTTTTATTTAATTAATTAATAAACTCTACTTATAAAGTAGAAAAAAGACTATACCTCCTTTATTTAATTTAATTTTTTTATTAATATTAAAAGGCATAAGAATAAATTGAAAGTGCAGATTTGTGCATAGTGGTAGGAACGAGCTTGACAGTTTAATCTGCAGCTAGGTTAGTTTGGATTTCTTAGTAAAGAGGAATTCCTATAGTAATAATAAATCTACAAAAAACAAGCTATGATTCGAAGGCACTTAAAATTAATGGTTTATGTGAACCTATCTTTGATTTGATTCTTAAAAAACTTAATTTCTAGCCCGATAAATTTACAGTTTAAAGGTAAATATTTGAATTTATTTTTTAAAATGTAAAGCTACTTGTGTCAAATTAATATAATTTCGCTAAAAGAAATATTTAATCTTACTCATTAAATTTTTATTTAAAAAAAAGCTTTTTTACATTTTGCATTAAATTTTTTTAAATACATATTTTTGTTTTTTAATATGAAATTAAGGGATATTATATTGAGATTTTAGAAAACTGGGTTTTGCAGCTTTGATTTGTTTGCTGACTGTGAAAGTTTTGATGGAAGCCATTTGAGTGCTATTAAATAATTAGAAATTTGGTATAGAAAAGAAAATGGAAATTAATTATATAAAAGCTTTGAAGGTCATCCATACTATTTTTAAGCTGAAGATTCATTTAACATAGATCAAATTAAATTAAATTTTTTTTCTCACCATAAAGAAAAGAGTCACTTTATTTATGACTAGGAGGTATTATAAAATGGATAGCTATTTAGTATGAGCTCTCCAGGGTCATTAATTTTCCTTACATCTAAATTAACATATGAATTTTAAGATTAAAAAGATGAATGGATTGCTTAACATAAAATTGAAAGCTACAAATGAAGGGTTTAAAAAGGTTGAATTTAATACTGATTTTATTAATTGATACAAAGTATTCTATATAAACTGCAAATTGTTAAACTGTATTCATATAACTAATCTTTTGTGACATTTCAAATTTAAGTTTTTATTTTACTCAAAACTCTTTCATTTTAATTAAGCTTAATTTTTCATGAATTAAGTTTTTTGTTGATTTTAATTTTGTTAAGAAATTAATTTATTTATTTGTTAAACAATTGGCTTTTAATCCAACAAAATTTATCAATCAATCAATCAATTAGTGGTTTCAAAGGATTTCTGCATGAAGGGCATTCAAGTTTTATATTGATCCATGATTTAAAGCAACTGATATGATATTTATGGTTGCATGGTGTTTGAACTATCTTTATTTTTTTTACTAATTTCTCATTATTTATTGCATTGTTTGTTTCTGATCCATCACTTTCGGATGATCCTGCTCCGCGTAATTAGGAAACATATTGATCATTAGAGCTGTTAACTGGTTCTTCATCAACATCATCTTTCAATTTAGACATACAAATAGGGCAGTCTTCATCCTAAAATAATAAAAAATAACATAAAAAATATAGCAAAAATAAAATATGATAAATTAGGAATGGATATTTTAAATATTTAATCTTTTACCATAACAGGCTCATTAGAGTAGTAGCTTTTATAGTAGTCAAAACCTCCTTTAAATCTCCTTGGAACGAAGAAACGAGGTCCGATTTTGTATTATAAAAATAAGACTAAGATCTAATTAAATAATTTAAGATTAACTAATAATATATGATATGAAATTAATCTTACAAAGAAGACAAATAAGAGAGGCCATGTTATACTGAAATAAAGACAAGGAGCTAAGTTTCTTATGTTATATTTGCATGCTCTGAAATAAAACTTTTATTAGTGAATAATTAAATAAATAAATTAATTTTAATTATTTTTTAATACTGGAATAATAGCGCGTGAGAGTATCATGCCAAACATGTAATTTTTTGAAAAGAGAGGAGTATTTCCTTTCATAAAGTTGTGTACTATTTGAGGAACTATAAATAAAGGCCATAGCAAGAGATATTCATTAAATAGGTAGAAGAAGTAAGTTAAAGTAAAGAAGATGATCAATGAAATATCTTGATTTTAAATTATAAAAAGTCTTTATTAAAGTTTTTTTTATATTAAATTTAATTACAAAATTTAGCATAAAAAAGAGCAAATCCTTTTCTTATTTCAGAAGGAGTGGTGAAATTGACGTAACAGCGATTCTTCCAGACTAATATCAGGAGCTTCATATCAACAATAGTAGTCATTACGAAATATATCAGTGTTGGTAATATAAAATAATAGAAGTAGCTCTAAATAATTAAAAAATATTTAAATATTCACTTTTAATTCAATTTTTGAAATTTTTTTCGCTAAAATTCATTGCTTTTTTAGAAATTGATTATTTTTAATTAGCAAAAGTATGATTATTTACTGTGTATTGTAAAGCCATATACAAGTGGGCAAGCGAAACGTAAGAATCGTATATCGTAATGAAACCTAGAGTTAGCATGGATAGTTTAGTAGAAATAATTTCGTTTGTTAACTAAATATAATTTGTAAGGGCCATAACAGAGTAGAGCTATTACAAACCAAAAGCAGATATAAATAGATTATATAATAAGAATTGTATGGTATAATCACCATCTTGAACTTTTAGAGTAGCATATAATCCCACTTAAGCACTTGACTGTTGGGTATTAATCATTTAAATATTAAATTATGAGTTGCTTTAAGATAAGGGTTCGGTTGCATTTAATGCTATTATACTCATAGTGAAATCTACATAAAGTGTGGATGACGATTTTTTTATATTCTTATAATAAGTTTTTACAGACATAGGCTAGTTAGGACATGACCAGCTATTTATAAATATTAAATTTATGTTTAAATTTCTTTATTTTTATTTGATTTTACCTTGTTTATGATATTAGGCATTTATTAATATCAGTAATTTAAATATAAACTTTTTTTTCATCGTCATATTGAGGATCAAGCAGCAAGAAATCTACTTCATCATACTCATTTATACTTGATTAGTAAGACATCCCAAGAAGAATTATTCCATGATCATCACCAAAATAATCAAATTACTCTCCAGTCTTCATTTAAAATAAAATTATATTTTTATTGTTATTTAAAATTATTTTGATCACAAAAATGCTAATAATAATGAATGTATTTATTACGAAGTTTATTAAATTGTTCCAATCACCTTAGAAAACATCTTTGTATGTATTTGGCTAATTAATGTTATCAAGCATTCTATTTTTACTGTAACTTTCTTCTAACTCTGAATTCTATTACAATTATTATTACTTTTCCATCTATCTTTCCTGTATATTATTTTTTTAAAACGCCATTAATATTTAAATAAAATATTGATTGATTATTTTATAGAAATCAATTTTTAATTTGTGCTTTTGAATTCATTAAAATTTTGAAATTATTATGAAAAATATGTTGAATTATTCCTTTTGCAAAATTAAATAAAAATGGCTTTACGCTAAATAGTTTAACTACATTTTATGAATCATTCTTTTTATCTATGCTATTTAATAGTATGAAGAAACCCATACTCATTATAATAGGAGTTATTAGATAATACCTCATTTTTCTGACAATAACCTAATATGTTTATTAATAAATAGTATAATTTATTTCACTATTTTTCTTTTGTTTATACTTTTTTTATAAGAAGCAACACGAAATATTATTAATCAAAAATTATCTTTGTACCAAACCTAATCTTATGAGAAAAAAAAAACCTAATAAGGTTGTTTATGTCATTCATTTCAATAAAAGATTTAACTCTTATTAATAACTAATCAGAGTATTACACCAATTTACTTAAAAATTGTAAAAATATACAATATCTTTGCTTAAGAGTTAGAATATATCATCCATTAATTATATTAACTATTAAATTTTTTTGCGAAGCTTTTCTTTTATATTTATAATATCTTCTCTAAAGCTTCTTTTAATAATATTACGAAATTTGTACTAAAATATTATCAAAATAGATTGTACTTATTATAAATTTAAACTTTCTAAAACTATAAAAGTATTATATTTGTAACACACCTTCATTATACTACTATATTAATTTTCTTCTTATATATATGTATTATTAATTAGTAAGCCAAACACAACTACTATAAAATATCTCACTTTATTTTATTTCTAGTATATGATTAATTTAATTTTTATAACAATTAAAAATTTCTTTCTTAGACACAATAAAGTTTATGAAAATAGATGAGTATTTTAATTCTTCAATGCCATTTATTATTAATTCAAATTAACAATACAAATAAGTGTAAACTAAAGTTTATTTTTATTATGTAACCAGACTAAATAAATATATTCTTAAAATTATTTACAAATATTAAAAATTAATAAATTACTTTTTTGATGAAATACAAAATTTTTATAAAGTCAAAATAAATTCATAAATTAAAAAATATTTTTTATCATTCTACTCTTTGATTATTAGCATTAAAATCACGCATGCTTTAAAGTTAACTTGGTCTATTTGATTAGTATTATAAATTGTTGTTGCTTATTTTCATGTTTTCACCTATTTTTTAAGATTAAATATTACTTTACTGGTTACCCAGACTTTAAGAATTAGATTATATAAATTATTAGTGTTGTTATTAAGGTTAGTCTTTTTAATATTGGCTTTAAGTAATTGATTGTGAGTTAATATTATTTGAAGGTGGCTAATTATTTTGGTTGTATTAACTCTTTTATAAAAATATGTTGCTACTTTAATTTTTTTATTGTTGCTAAATTTGTGACTGTTATTATGTAAGTTGTTGGGACTATTACTGATTTTAAAGCTATGATATCTATTATAATGATGAATTATTGTTAAATTATGAATTTTATTAATTGTATTGTTAATTTTATTGAGCTTATTATTGCAGCTGCTATTAATTTAGTTCATTTTGCTAATGATTTTGTTGATTAAACTACATAGAACCCTATTATAATGACTACTAGCTGTTATTGTTGTTATTGTTATGATAATTATTATTATTATTATTATTATTATTAAACACTGAATTTTGAAAGTTGTTTTGTTATTATTAGAACTGTTAATTTTATACTTAAATATTATTATTTTGTTGCATATTTTAATCTTATTGCCCATTATTATTAGTAAAATGATTTAATTCTGTGAAAGTCAATGAATTTGGTTATACTGGCAAGATATTTTGGTTCATATCAGATTAATTGTTTTAGTTAAAATGATTACTTGAGAAAAAGTTAGCTGTTTGTGGAATTTAGCTTGAGTAGTTTGTTTATTAATTCAGAATGCTCTATTGTTGCTGATATTGATTATTATTATTTTAGTTGATTATATTAATAGAGTTATTTAGCTATTAATTAATTTGATGAATCTCTTACTAATTCATTTATGAAATTTGTTAATTAACATAATTATTATTATTTTAATTAAAAGTTTGTGTGTCGTAAGTGTTATCTTGTGTTTTACTTTATTAATTAATAGGTAGCTTAGAAAGGTTAAGTTGACTTTGCTAGTTTAATTGATTTTTAATCACTAAAGCTTAGTTAAACACAGCTTAGCTAGGATTTGAAGTTCTGTAAATAAGCTCTTCTTCTCTGGCTTTTGACAGATCTCTTTTTTCTTTTTTTTAACTAATAATTTTTTTTATACTTACTATCTTTTCCTTGATTTAATTTGCTTAGTCATAATCCCCTAAATCCATATAAATGGCTTACAAATTATTGAGGACAGAAACTACTTCCTCACTGTTTTAATCCAATTTTTCACGTATTAGCAGTGCGTTTTTAAATAATGGGATAGCTTTCTCAGGCTAACTGCTATTCTAATAAGTCAAAGCCAAATTATTATAGCTTGTGGCTATTGAAGAGCTTTATTCTCCATAAATTTTCTTTTTTATAGCAATAGATTTTTCATGATAGCTTATTGCACTTTCGAAATTACCTAATGTCTCTAATAAAATAGCTAAATTATTCATGCATTATGCTACATCAGCAGAGTCAGGCATGAGTTTTTCTTTAATTTTAAGAGCCTGTTCTTGCATTTTTAAAGCTTCTTAGTATAAACCTTTCCTAATTTACACCATTGATAAGTTGATCATACTATCAGCGACTTCTTAGTGAACTTCTCCATATAAATGCTTTCTCATTAACAAAGCCTGTTTTTTTTAATATTAAAATTTAATTGAAATTTTCTCTAAACAAAATAACTGTTTAAAATTTTTAAATAAATGTTTAAAAAAAACATTTGCTAGCTTTTACTAAAAAATTTAACAAGATTTTTAAATAAATATTTTGCTTACTTTTTGGTGATTTTCTTAAGCTTTATCAAGTTAATTCATTTTCTCATGTACAAACCCTATTAAAGTGTGAGATTGAGCAACTTAAGGTGAAGAAATAATTTTAGGTGGAAGTCTTTTTTAACGAATATGTAAAAGTACTTCATAGTACTCCTATGCCATTGCATAGTTTTAAAATTATTCATAATAAGATGCTAGCTAAAGTATATTTAAATCTAAATACTAATTTAAAAAAGTTTCTTTGAAACAATTTATCTTTATTTTAACTCCTTTTTCGAAATAGGGAATAGCTTTACCAAAATCATTAAAAAGTCTCATAAATATTGATGAAATTTAAATACAAATTTCAGCAAATCCAAGAGAATCTGGTGAAGTTTATGAGCTAATATCGTAGGCAATCATAGCTGACTATATAGCTCTTTTAGAATCATTTTAAACACAGTAAGCTTCTGCCATTGTAATTAATGTTTCAGCTACCTGAAAATGCATTAAATTATTAGATTTATTAGTTATATAATAAAGAGACTAAGCTAAACTCTTAATAGATTTATCATAATTATTAGCCTATAAATATATTTCTCCTAAAATTCTAAAACTTTTAGAAAGGCTAATTTCATCACTGCCATTTAAGTTCTTTTTTTCTTAAACCAAATCTTCCTATTCTTTTATTGCTTCGTTAAACATTTTATTTTAAAAATAGTACATCGAAAGCTCCTCCTTAACTTAAAAGTATGCATGTATAATTTCATTTAATTGTTTAGAATAAACTTGTTTTAAAACTAGTTATGCTTTCACTAAAAATTCATGCTAATACCCTTGGTATTTAATTAAATCTTATTTTAGAGGAGTTTAAATAGGTTTCTTTAAATAAAGAGGGTACGGAATTAGACTTGGGTTATTTGGGTCTTGTTATTAGATGTTCAAATTAGAATTATTGATCTAAGAATATTTATTGTTATTGTTATTGCTATTGCTGCTATTATTGTTATTAACACCAGATTATTTTAAACCACTGTTGTTATTATTATTGCTGCTATTATTGTTATTGGAATTATTATTTCCAATTAAATTATAGTTAGGAGAAGATTTAAAATTTAATAAATAATTGCATAATTCACACCCTCTTTCAAATTGTTATAAAGAAAGAACGTACAATATCTCTCTTTTGAAAGCATCAGGTGTCATAGATTAATCCCAAGCTCCCATTTCTACTCTCCTTCTACCAATTATTTTTACAACATTTTTAACATCATGAATGAAATTTTGTTATTATCCACTGCGCATTTATTCTCTTATTTATACTAAGTCTCTATCAAGTTATTACATGGAGTATTGAATACTAAGTGAATTTATAGTTTATTCTCCAGAAGCATTCTGATTGAATGAATTAACTTCTTCTTTGTTTCTTTCAGCAAGATTGCTTGCAGCTTTAGATGCTGATATATTTTAGTATTAGTTTATATTATTGTTTGGATTTGTGGATGGCTATCTAAGCATTTTTGAAATTAAATTTATAATATTCGGGTATTCTTTATAGTATGTCTTAAGCACTTCTGCAGAAATCAAAGGATGATTTTTTCTAAATTTTAATTAAAATAAAGATAGATAGATATGAATAATTTGAATAAAAATAATTAATTATTTAAAGATTTTAATTAGAAGAATTACTATAAATCTCTTTTAATTAAATAAAGATTTTAA
This sequence comes from Tetrahymena thermophila SB210, assembly GCF_000189635.1. NCBI lineage: Eukaryota > Ciliophora > Oligohymenophorea > Hymenostomatida > Tetrahymenidae > Tetrahymena > Tetrahymena thermophila. The sequence goes on along the minus strand of NW_002476157.1, from coordinate 842,670 downwards.
TTTATATGTAAAATTTAATATATTAAAAAAGCTTATAAAAATAACTTACCTGCTATGAAGCTGATTGGTGTTTATTCCTTATTTAATAATGATGTTTAAAACAGTTCTTCCAATTTGATAAATTTAGGATGACATAATATCGGAATTAAGTTTGAATTTATGAATGATATCATAGTAGCTTTCAGTTTTCGAGAGAGGATATATATCCTTTTGGCTTCTAACACAGTTTTCAAAATTTATAAGCCTTATTTAAAATTTACCTTCTGCAGTTTGTACTAAAACAATATTTTAAGGTTTTATATTTCCATGGTATATGCTCAATTTCTATAGATCCTAAACCATTCTAATTAGTTCCAATGTAATGTATATGAGATCTCTTTCACTAAATCTTTATTAAATTTTACCCATTTCTATAGAGTATTCCCACAGTGTACAATATCCACCTTCGAATTTAATTTCTTTATTTTTAGCATCATATTTCATTAATCTTGGGGTAATATTTAGTTAGGAATCTTCAATTAACTGAAGGACAGTGGCTTCCTTCTAATAAATACTCATAGCTTACTTACTAAACTAAAGTAAGTTATATTTTTTGTGATAATTCATAAAACCAGTGCTTGTATCAAATACTCTCCATATTTACCAAATGTCTTTCTAACTTGTTTATTCTAATTAGTATGAACCCATCTTATTTGCTACAAACTCCAGCACATACAAAATATTTTAATCAATAGTTGGCTATCTTTTTGTGCTTATTTGTAGCTAATTTAACTAAGTTTACACTGCTTATAAATCTTCTTACTTCCTAGGTGACTAAAATCCAGATTTATACATTGTATTTGGATTGTTGTAAACTCTGCTTGAGTAGTTATAAGACTATCCCTCTTCTTCATTTAAAAATTAATTACTTTGTTAGTTAATCTCATCAAACTACATTTATCTATGATTATCACCAATTTAATTCATATCATATATCCTATGGATATCAGATGGATTAGGTTCAAAATCAATTATCTTTTCTTTCGGCTCAGCACCAGAAAATTGATTAAATTAGTCCTTTTAATAATAATTTAAAAAATTTTAAAAATATGAATATATAAAAAAATATACTCTAACTCCTCATTAACTAAGGGGGAACCAACCATTTTGGAGGGCTATTTTATAACTCTTAAGGTTCTAAAATTTTTTTTGGCCTTATTATAATTACTCTGAAATAATGAGGAGTTAGAGTATATTAATAACGTTTTTAAAAAGACAAATAAATTTTATTTTAATCACTTATTTTTTTTGTAATAATTAATAAAAACTTTTTGAATAGATTACATTTTAAGTAAATATTTGATGATTTCATTAAAATATATTTTGTTTTAAGAATAAAAGTATCAATTGTTTTTACATAGTTAGCAATCATAGGTGAATTATCATTATATCCTGTTTAATAGTGTGGTAACCCAAACTAATCCTAATCATTTATTGGTTGATAACCTAATTAACTATACTTATTTTATAAACCTTATTAGCTATGGCTTTAGCTCATTCCATTTTAATGCTATTAATTTAAACCAAACCCATATTAATTTGCATAAGAGTTTTTATTGATGTCTCTACTGTTGCGTTCCTAGATTTTAAAAATTGTAAATTATATAATCATGCTTAAATATAGAGAGTTTTTTTAGCTATTATATCATTTTTTTATTTAAAAAAGTATTTACCTCTATCATATAAGTAATTTTTTAATAACTAAATTATTCACTAAATAGCTCAACTAAACAGTCAACTACTAATTTATTTGTTATATGTTTCGGGTTGTTTCGAAAGAAACTAATTAGATTTTCAGTAATTAGTAATTTGTGAGGTTAATCTTCTATCTATGAGAACAAATCATTGATTAAAAAACACATTTCATATACACTCTTGTTTGAGATCTAAGTATTTCCTTTCATTATCACTACCCTATTCTAACCACAGCTAAAGCTATACCTATCCTTTAGTAAAAATAAAAATGACATTATTTTTTTAGCTATTTTGAAAAATATATCTAATTCAATTAGCAAAAATGTTTACTATGCTGCTAAAATAAGGTTATTCTATCATTCCTTGTATTGCTTTTTAAGTTTAAATTTCATTAAATTGTGCTTCTGAATATCTCACTGATGTGCAGCACTAGTTACCCATTAAAATCTAAGTTCTTTTAAAATGATTTTTTCAAATTCTTCTACTGCTACTATCACAAAAATAAACAAATTATCTTTAATTTTTTTGGTTATAAACTTTGTTAGTTAATTACCGAATATATTTAAGTTTATTAAGATAAATATTTTTTATTTTTTGCATACTAACTTTATTTATTTTAGTTATTTGTTTAATATTTTTCAAACAAAATTTATTCATATAGAATCAAAAATCTGCCAAGTCTCAGCTATTAAGCAAAATTTTAACGTTAGATGCCTACTAGATTGCTCTTTATTGTTAAAATCAAATAAATTTTTTAATTTGCCATAGCAGAGAGAGCAGACAGTTGATTTATCATTAAATTAAATTTCAAAATATTAAATAATGATTGAATTTAAACAGTTTAAAAAATAAATTTCAAAATATTAAAAAATAAATGATTGAATTAAAACAAAATTTTAAAAATAAATTTCAAATAAATTATTTTTTTTAACTTTCAAATCATTGTTTAGTGTATTAATTAGCATTATTATAATTAATTGAAGCATGAAATAAGCTTAAAATATTTTATCTTATAAAATTAAAAAAGAAACATAATGAATGACAACAAATACTATGAGTTGAATTAAAAATTATATTAGAAAATAGAATATCAAATAATTTAGAAATTAGGTACGATAAAATCTAAAAATAAATAAATAAATACATTTTAGAAATTATTACTTAAGAATCTGTTTGAAATTAAAAACATAGATTTTTTATGGATTTTAATTGCGTAAGTACGAGTAAAAAATGTCATCTAAAATTTATGAATAAAAATTTACTATTTAGATTGTATGGAATTGTGTGAATTTATCGTGAATTACTAAAAAATAAAAGGAAGATACATGGCTTATTTTATATTATTTTTTGCAATTTATTTGTAAATCACAAATTTTTATATTTAGCTATTAAAAAAAGAGTAATTGAAATATATTTAAAGAAATATAGTAATAAAAACAGTAATAAAAGTTCATCATCTTTTATAGATATTCCAACATAACATTTATAAAATTCAAAGGGAATGGTTAGTGTGAAAAAGGAAATAAAGGAAATAAGCAAGTTTAATTAGTAGAAACTAAATTTCTAAATGATGGTTACATTTGTAACAATATCTATTATTTCTTGCTTCATAATCTCACTCATTATTATAGTATAATTCTTCAAGCTACAATATTAATTTATATTAACAGAATTTGTATTTAAGGTTTATATAGAGAACAAGATAACTAATAGGATCTAATATGATTCTACAACTTATGTGTAAGAAAATATAAAAAAAGAAATGCATAATGTTATAGTGTAAATTAGATATAAAGACGTTTTCATTTCAAATATTTTTTCACAATTATTTTTTAATAAATAAAGTTAAATTGTTGTAGTTATTGAAAGCTATTTCTTCAATTTAGGTCAGCTAATTTTGGAAATGGAGCAGGTCGTAAAAGATGTTTTCCGTAAGTAACATACAATTTTTTATTAACTAACTGCTTTTAAATACCTTACATACAATTTGATAAATCTACTTATTGAAATACAAGTTAATTTATAAACTCTTAATTTATAAATACAGATACTATTAACAGAGTCTTTATTTTAAATTATTTATTAAAACTAAGTATTTTACTACTTTTTATTATTCTTAAAAATTATAAGAATATACAAAAAAGTTATTAAAAAATACCTTGCTAAATAACATATAAAATGTTTATATTACATAAGATAACAATATTTTAATTATAAAGAAGTAACGACAATATACTCAGCCAACAATATATACTCTACAACATATGATTATAGTTCAAATTCTGTTTTAAGTTAAAATATTTAAACTCAAATATAAAATTGTTTACCTGCAGCTGGTGTTTATTCTTAGATTTCTTCTATTTGCTTAGAAGCAACACTTGACTAGAGTGTAACAATTTTAATATAAATTAAATAATAAACTTTAGATTTAATAAGTTAAAAAAATAACTAATTGATAAAAATGAATTTTAATTTAATAGATGGGTGACTATCAAAAATACTTATTAGGACCATTTATGGATTTAGATAATTACATTCCAAATTTATATTAGCAATAAAATTATGCTGATAAGGTATATAGAGTAATGATATAAACTTATTCAAATCCTCCGCCTCCACCAGCATCAGGTACTTCAGCTGGGAGAGATTTAAAAAGAAATATATTTAAAATATATCCTGCATCATATTTAGACTGCTAATCTGGAAGTGGTCCAAATTGTAATTAAAATTATTTAATTGTATTTTATTTCTTATCTTAAATTTATTATTTAAATAAAATGAGTAATTTAAAATTAAGTGCAGTGCATAGGATAATAAGTTTATATTATTATTAGATAATTATTTACAATAAATTATCTAATATGATTTAAGTTTTAAATATATATTAAATATTTTATAATTTAATTATGTTTAAAACATTTTTATGACTGCTAAAAAAAAATTGATAATTAATTTTAATTATTTTTATTGAAATAAAGAAAATATTTAATAAAATAAATCTGAAATTTAATTAATTATGAAAATTTAAAATAAAAGAATACACAGTAGATAGTAGATTCTACTAGAATCAACAATAAAATATGGAGATTATTTACTAATAAAGTTTGGTATAGAAAATATTTATATAAGGTCCTTATGAGGTCTTTGATTACCCAAGCTCTAAAAATATATAAGTTATGTCACTATCAAATACATTTATGGCCTAAATTAACTCTGAAAAAATATTTTTTAGTAAATTTTTTTATTTCTAAAATAAAGTTTAAACTAATTAATATTTATTTATTTATTTACAGATATTAGAGTGGAATTACTAATGTCAACGATAGATGCTTTCTTAAAACAGCAAAATTATTAATCAAAAAATGAAATAATCATTGTAAATAAAAACGGAACTTTTGTCTATATTACTGACTATTGGTAATTGAATCAGCAGTCTCTTTATATTTTTGATTAAACTATGCAAAAATTTAGTGGTAAAAAAATATTTGCTGCTCTAACAGATTTTTATGAACTATTAACTGAATTTTTTATAACAAAGGGCTCGATGAATAGACTTTTTAGGATTTAGTAGTAAATTAAGAATAAATTTAAGTCAATAAACTCAACAAAGATGGATAATTTAAAGAGTTTTTAGTTTCTCCAATACTTCTTAACAATACATTTGATGCAAACGATATTACTCAATACCTATAAACTGGAGTAAATTATTTTTATTAATTAAATTGCAAAGCAAATATATATTTTTTTTAATTTTATCATCAATATTTTTCTTTCTTTTTCATATTTTTATGATTGATGGCCATCTTCTATCTATAACATAGCTTAAATAAAACCTCCTTCCATAAAGATCATACATATTTATAAGTATTTTGATGAAGTTTAATGAAAGCTTTTTATAGGATTAATCTTAAAATGATCATTAAATCAATTTTTAAATATTGTTAGTCTAATAAGATATAATTAAAATTTGTAACTAACTATTTCAATTTTTTTTTAGAATTTAATTAACAATTTGTTATTATTATTATTATCAGAATATATTATGAGAAATATCCACAAAAGTTCATCATTAAATTATATTAATGATTTTAGAAAATAAATTTAATATCAAATGAATAAAATATTTTTAGTTAGTTAATCAATTAATATTCATTGGTAGAAAAAATAGATATTATTTAATATAATTTCCATTAAACTAAAAAAAAATAATAAATTTTTTTACTCAATTCGAATAAGTAAGTTGAAATATGTGCAACATAATTAGTGAAAATAATTAAAAATAAAATGATTATTTAAATAAAAATATGATTGATTTTAAATTTCTAATTTTTTAGCTAGTTTTTATAGTAAAATATTGATTTTTAAAATAATTTAATAGGTCTACGATGTTTAGAATAATAGCTACTTTGTGATTTTATTATATGGAGAGAAAGACCAAATGTATGAAGTTATAAGTAAAATAGAATCTCTGGCTTAATCTCAAAAATATATTACTAAACTTATATGCGTCATAACAAGCTTTGTAACAATAATTCTTGTATATGTTGCTACATATATTGTGTCAGTAAAAGTAGACAGACCATTAAAATTAATTATAAATATTCTTAAGAAGCTTAATAATAGTGTCACATTATAGCAAAATGTATTACTGAGGATAAAAGATTAGCTTTTATTTTAGTCAAGAAACAGCCAATACTAAGTAAGAGATCTGTTACTCACCTTTATAGATCTTATAGAAACACTAATTTAAAGATTCTAAGACAAAACAAATAATACTATTTCTATTACTATTGAGTATCCTTTGAATGATTTAGAAACAAGCTTCCTCCAAAAAACTAAAGGCAAAAAATTTGAATTTGATTGGGAAAATCTGAATGTTAAAAACTAACAATCTAAAAACGAACAGTTTGGTGAAGCAAACGATTAAGATTAACAACCAAAAAAATAAGAATGATTTACTTTTTGTTCCATAATTTAAACTGAAAACCAAAGTTTATAAATTAAAATTAATAAATAATAAATAAATAATTTAATTAATTAATAACTATTAACAAATACATCTACTTTTACTACCCTATTCTTTCTTTCTTCTTTGTACTAAACTATTTATATTATACTTTATATTGCTTGAATTTATTTACATTTAAAATTAAGAGAATATGCAATTAATTAATTAATTTAGAAAGTAAATAAATAATATTTACAATTTCTAATTGAATTACTTTGATTATTTTTTTATTTATTTTAATAAATTTCAATTAATTAAAAGCAGATCATATTAATATATCACAATGTGTAAGCATATATTATTTATTTATGAAATTTTTTATTATTTGTTAAATAAAATAAAATCTTAATAGTAAATAATATAAATACAAACTATTTGAATGAACTAATTTTAGTTTAATTACTTTAAAAGAAATATTTTTATGTAAATATATTTTTTATTAATCTTGAAACTTATTTTATAATTGAGGAATGAGACATTAATTAAATTATAAATAAAAAAATAATAGATTGAAATCTTATTTCACTATTTTACCTTTATTGAATCTATTTTTTAAAATCTAATCTTCAGATTTTTTAAATAAACACACATATTTTACATACATTTTTTGATATTTAAGAGCTTTAAATGCTATTCAAGAAAATTATAGTTAATAAATAAAACTATAATAATATAGAAGTAAATATTTAATTCGAAAATATTTTAATTTAATTAAATTAAATTATAATCATATGACTGGTACTTTAGATTTCAATATGTTTTTTTATTATTTTAGGAGTTTTGTATATTTTATTTGTGGAATTTAGCAGTAATTCAATTATTAAAATATAGTAAATTGAGATCTTATTTGATAATTGTATTTTAACCACCAGATATACTGTTTATCTTATTTTGTTTTATTGAGTGGCAGTACTGTAAAAAAAAAAAAAAAAATTTAATTTCAAGATAAGAATGAGTGGATAACTCTTTACAATAAGTGAAATCAAATTTTTCCAAAATATTTAAGAGGGCTTGGTATTTTAGTTAATAATTCATAATATAATGAAATATTAAAAACCCTAAATTTATACTTTAATGCTTAACTGAATTAAAAAAAATTTAATTTATTACATTTATGTAAATGATGCTTATAAATCTTTTGATGCGCATTAAAATATTAAGATATTACATCATATGATAAAAATTTATGTTTTCTTTAAATTGAGTTAAAGAAAGTAAAGATAATTTGTAATATTTTGATTCCTAAAAATATTTATTAATTGTTTAAGCTTTAATTTATAAACGTGATTTTTTGTATTTGATAATAATTAAATGTAAGTTGAAAATTTCGAATTTAGAGGATTTGTTAATAATACTTTTTATATAATATGCATTTTAATATGAATGATGCATGCGTTTAACCAACAAAGGATTATTCTAAGTTAAGTTAGAGTAAAGCTATATATTTAATGTATTTTTATTTACATTTTATTGGGCTTTTAAAAAAGGAATTTAAATTAAACTTTTCAATAAGGAAAGAGACATATGCTACTCTAGATTATTGATTGAAATATAATTAGATTAACTATTTTATGAACAACGAAAGAAGAATAAATATTGTAAATAAATATTGGAGTATACAAAAAAAATAATACTTAATTTGTTAACCAACAATATAAATATCTTGGTTAAACAAGATTAAAAGCAGATAACAAACAAACAAACAAACTAAAATATTTATAATTAGATATAGTTTTTGAGAATAAAATATGGTTAGCGTCAAAAAAGTAGAGAAAACAATCAGTTATTTTGGATAGATTAAACTCAAAGTTCAGCTTATTGTTAATTTTACTATTCTTAGCTTGATTTCCTGCTCAATTATTTCAATTTTGATAACTGTAAATATTAACTAAAATATTGAATTCATTTATTCATTAATTTAGATTGATTTGAATAAAATTCTTTAAATAAGCAAAGCTAAAGCTTTATATCAACTATAACATATTAAGGTATTTATTCAGAAGAAAATTACAGATCGGATTTTAAATGATTCCAGTTAGTATGTTTCTTAGAGGGTATAACTAGAAATGAGCACAGTCATTGGGTAACTTGTTCACTAAACAAAACAATTTTGAAGATAATTTATTTTTAACTGGTAAAAATAAAAAGGATGATGATTAATTAACTGCAAACTTCGCTATTTATAATGGGATAATTTATTTATGAGGTCGAATAGGTCACCAAAGACACCTTTGGTAAGAATTAAAATTTACCTTATCAATAAACTTCTTGTTTTCATTTTTTAAAAATCTACTAAAAGGTCTTCATTTAAATAAATTATTTGGTAGTATTTAACTAATATTAACATTTACAAGCAAATTTATAACATAAAAAATACTCATCAAAATAAGGATATATTATATTATAACTCATTAATATTTTAGAGAGAAGAAAAGCATTAAAATAATTAACAATTTTGTAAAAAAATAGGTATTAATACAATATATCCCTTTTCCAATATATATTCTCCATTTCCAATCTACGATTTCACTCCTGGAAGCCCAAATATCAATGATCTTTAATTAGCTTAAAATTAGATATTGGCATGTGCCCCAAGCTTATCTTCTACTACTTAAATTGCATCTCTATGTATGGATGTACCTTTGAACCTACCATAAACTCCTACTTCAGTAAGTATTAAAGAATAATGGTAGTTAAGCATATTAATATATAAATTAGAGTCCAGACTACACTACATATAATGTTGGAAAATTTTTACAGTTAGATGACTTTATACCTAGTTTGTTTTCAACACCTTTTCTATAGGAAAAAATACTAAGAGTTTTTATATAAAGTTACTCTATGACAGATCCTGTTAGAAATATTTATAAAATTTATCCTCCATCCTATTTGGATAGCACTTAGATTTAATGTAATTTTTTAGATAGATGCTTAATTTAACTAAAAGCAAAAGCTTTTAATTTATTAGTTCTTAGTTAAATTGTTATGAGATTACTATTTATTTTTTTAAATATTTTTAATTTAAAATAAATAAATAGATAGCATTTTTAGACGATACTATTAGGAACAATAGTAAGTTACAAACCCATATCCTAATGGTAGTAGTAAAATTATTGTTTAAGGGCCCTATAATACTACTTTCCCAAATGGTACAACAGTTGAAGTGGTGTGTGCCTCAATTACAATACCATTTCCTTTTGGAACTGATACAATTTTTTATCGTAAATAAATTTGATTTGATTTGATTTGGTTTTTTTGAATCTTTTTAACTGTTTGAAATCAAAATTTTTATTTTTTAATAAACAGATATTAGAATAGAAATACTAATGTCAGTGATATAAGAATTTGTTAATTCTTAAAATTATAGGTCAGATATTGAAATTATAATTTTGAACAAGAGAAGACAATTTGTTTATCTGACAGATTATTGGAAGAAAAGTTATACTGGTCCATCCTAAGTTATCTATGATTCTAACATTTAAATTTATAGTGGTATTAATTTTTTATCTTAATTTCTAAATGAATCTTGAAAAGATTAAATGAATTTATTGAAGCTATTTCATTTTTATTGGAACTTAATTTTATTTGTTCAAACAGGATTAGATGAGCCCACTCTTACAGATCTTATTACTAATAAAACATAGTAGGCAACAGTTTCTAAGCTTAATAAATAAGGAGTAACAAAAGATTATCTTGTAGAAGTTATACTTCTAGCTGATACTTTTAATGCTAATGATCCTAAATCTTATTTTACTACAGGAGTAGCTTAAATTTATTTTTTATTTAAAAAACTGACCAAAAATTATGTTGTATTTAAAAAGGTAAATGATCCTGTGAACGATAACTTTTTTATATTTCTTATATATGGAGAAAAATCTTAAATGTACTAAGTTCAAACTACTATTTAAGATCAAACAAGTCAGATCGAATATGTCACAGTAAGAATTTGTATAGTAAGTAGCTTAATCACGATAGTTTTAGTATATGTAGCAACTTCCTTAGTTACTGTTTAAGTTTAAAGGCCTTTGAATGTTCTTAATATTATACTAAGAAAGCTTAATAATAGCACAACAATAAAATAAAATACTTTACTTAAAATTAGAGAATAGCTAAGATATTAATATTTTCAGAGCTAATACTAAGTACAAGAGCTTGTAAAATCTTTTTCAGATCTAATTGATAAAATGATTGAAACATCCACAACCAAAAATTAAATTATACCTAGAAAAATAGAATACCCCTTAAATGATTTAGAAATTAATTTCGTTAAAACAACTAAGGGTAATTAAATTGACTTTGATGTATTAAAGTTTGTGAATTTAGTCAAAGATAAATTTGATGGATAAAAAGAACAAACAGATACCCAATTAATGTAAAATTGAAACCTAATTTAAGAAACAAAAATATTTTAATTTAATTAAACTTTATACTAAACTAATAATTAAATCATATATTAAAATTTAACTAATAACAAATTCGATAATTAAACATTTTATTTTGCATCTCCTGTAAATAAACTTAAATATATTTTAAATAAAAACTTAAATAATAAATATTAAACAAATAACCAAATAAGTAAAATAATATTAAAAAATAAATAAATAAATTTTAATAAATATTTAGCTAAATTAATATTAAATAAACAAACAATAGCATCCCCTGTAAATAAACTTAAATATATTTTAAATAAAAACTTAAATAAATAAATATTAAGTAAATAACCAAATAAGTAAAATAATATTAAAAATATAAATAAATAGATAGATAAATAAATAAATAAATAATTTTTAATAAATATTTAGCTAAATAAATGTTAAATAAATAAATAAACAAACAAACAAATAAGTAAAAAATATTAATTTTATATATGGCTAGATAAATAAGTATTTAATAAATACATAAATTTTAATTAAATATTTAGATAATAAACATTAAATGAATAAGTAAGTAAATTAATATTAAATATATAAATAATAAGTAGATATATAAATATTAAATAATTAAATAGATAAACCAATATATAAAAATAAATAATTTATTAATAAACAATTTATTTAATAAGAGTTAAAATATTCATGAAATTTTAATATTTAGAACTTGAAAAATAATATTTTAATAGATAGATAATTCTTTTTTCATAATCCTAATAATAATATTTATTTTCTTAAGAATAATAAAAATTAATTTTAATTAAAAACAATTTTTAAAGATAGTTTGAGAAAAACTTCTTATATATTAAAATTTTTAAAAATATTTATAATACAAATGAAAGATATAAGGAAGGATATCATTAATAAATTTGTTTTAAAGCTCTTAAGATATTTGAGCTAAAAACTAATATATAACTTAAATTTGTAAATTTGAGCAAAATTTACATAGAAAGATCAAAAATAACTTAAATAATTTATAATTTAGATATAAGAAAAAGTAAAAAATTTATTGAAAATTACAAAAAGATTTAATTAATACTTTTAGAAGTAAAAAATAAAATTGCATTTAATAAGTGAGAATGTAAAAAATTTTGAATAAATAGCTTTGAAATTTATAATTGTTACAAGATTTATAATATGAATATTTTTTAATTATTTAACAAAAGTTTTTTTAAATGCTTTATTTACTTATCACTATGTAAATTTAATAAAATAAACATAAATTAACACTTGTTTTCTATTAAATACAAATTCATTTATATCAATTTTTAATTTCATAAAAACACTCAGCTTCTTATGATTAAGCATCTTTATCTTATAATTCTTTTCTATTGTTTATTATTTCAAGCATTTTTGTATAGTAATTATATAAGTCTTATGCGTTTCTTGTTTTTATCCAAGCTGAATTCCTTTAATGTCCATAATAATAAAATGTACTTGTCCCTTCTGGATCACTACTTTCTCGATATTATGGTGTACAATTATTGCATAAATCTGGATTGCTACTTTTCCCATAGTTTTAATAATAGCTATTTTCAATCATATAATAAAAAGATTAACATTTAGTGCAATTTAATCTTTCTATTTTGATGTAATCAAAGCCAAACCAATTTGTGAAATATTTAGTTATTCCTTAAACAAGTTTATTACACTCATTAATTATTAACTATTTTTTATATTCTACATTTAATAAATTTATTTATTTTTTATTATCAGATAGTTATTAGTTTAATTATTCGTTATCTTGTGTGTTTCTATTTATATTGATTATCTCTTATGAAATACTTTCAATTTTTTCGAAATCAGTGAATCTACTTATATAATTTGAAATTTCACAAATTTAGCTAACTTAGACTAAATTATCTTTGTTAAAAGATCTATCAACTTTCCAAAATCCTGCAGTCTTGTTATTATCATCACTTTCACATAATTTAACTATTTCAAATAAGCTATAAATTGATTATTATAATTCTAAATCATCTTTTTTATCTAAATCTTCAAAAGAATTTTTAAGTTTTTCATATGAATCTTTATACCTATTTTAATATTCTTCAAGTTATTTATCATACTTTTCTAAGCATTTTATAGATTCTTATATTTTTACTCTAATTTATTTTGAATAATTGTAGAGTTTTTCTTCTTCTTAATTTTAATCCATCTAATTTTTTAAAAGATCTCCAATGTCTTTTTTTAAAATATCAATATCTAATTCAGAAGTTTTTAATCTTCCTTAAGATTTGTGTTAGTCATAATGACACATTTTGCAGATATATTTAAGGTATTATTCATCACACTACTTAGAAATGCAGATGCGATCTTTTTTATATTAACTCTAACAAGTTAAACAACTTACATTTGTATTTTAATCTTCGCTCATAGTTCTTTAGATTTTAATAAGAAATTTTTATTAAGAAATTTAATTAGAAATAAGATACCAATATTATTTAGTAGTGTATTTTTTATAGGATTAAAAGATATATATTCTAATTCTTCATTAATTAAGAAATCCCTTTCATTTTGGAAGGATAATTTGTGATCTTTAACTGGAAATTCTTAAATTTTTTAAAATTTAGCTCCAAATTAATGGCTAGTAAAGCACATAATAAAAATAATTATTTTATTTTATTCATTTTTAAATTATAATTAAAAAAAATTCATAAAAATAATAATAAGATTTAAAAAAACATTTTCATTTATTTTTGAATGCATTTTATTTTCTTTCAAGAAGTAAAAATATCCTCATTGATTAAGTTCGACATAAAAAAAATGTTTGGCTCTTAATTTAAATTTTTGCTCTAAAACTTATTTTGGGTCAGGATAAACTTATTTAATAAGGAATTAGAGGTTTTTATAATATTAATACTTAATATTGCTTTATTTTGGTTTGAAAAATATTTATTGAAATTAAATAAAATAATTATACTAACATCAATCAATAAAATAATTTTGTAAGTTAGGTATTATTTTATAGAAATAAAGAATTAATTATACTGAATTTCTTACTTATTTATTATGTTATAAATTACTCAACAATTTTCCCCCCTACAAATTGTAGTAAAAGCTGTTTAAATTTAAGTAAAAAATAAATATTATTAAGATATGTTTGATTTTGACATTTGCTTGAAAGTTATAAGAATATTAAAAATAAAAAATATTTCGATTAATTAATTTATTAATTTATTTATTTGTTTGTTTGTTAGTTTATTTGTTTTAGAAATATATATTTTGTTCAAAAAATTAGAAATAAAAATAATTTAGTAAAAATTAAAAAAAGTAGTTTTTTAGGCTTATATTAATATGTTTGAATAACTACATTTTAATTAACAGAGTATTGAATAAACTTAATAGGACTGTTGCGTGTATGATAGTAAATATTTTTAATAGATATTTATACATAATCTAAATAATTTTATTTAATTTCTCAACTATTTATTTTGAAATTGCTTTTCAAATCAAAATAAGAAAATGATGCATTATTTAACTAAATTTCATCAAAAGTATTTTTCAATTAATTAAAAAAATTTTTGAAATAAATTAAGAGGAACTAAAATATTGGCAGAAATAAATAAAGAAGTAACAAACAAATATATCAATTAATATAGTATTTTTTTAGATAATAAATAAGCTATGGTAAAAGTAGATAAAAAACCTTATGAAATTAATAGATTTGGACTCTTAAGATTAAAACATTAGTTAATTATAAGATTTGGGGTTATTTCTCTTATCTGCTGTTTAATTATATCTTTGCTGATAATTGTAATTAATACATTTTTTTTTCAACTTCTTCTTACAAGATCTACCTTAAAGAGTATTTTAAATGGTAAAAAAGCATTTATTTTATGAATTAATAGCTGTTTATCTAGAAACAAGTAACTCAAAGGATTATTTCAGATTCGGCGTCTTACGTTTGTTCAAATGTTGATCTTGAAAATGAAAGAGTTATCAAGTAAATTTTTCAAAGGTTTAAAATTTAATTATAATCTTCTTAATTTGGTTTTAAAAGATAAATGGTAACAGTGCTTTAAACTTCACTTTATAATCTGGGATAACTCATTAATGATATAAGATAAGTGATCAGTGATGTATTTAGTAAAATTATTTAACTTTTTACATTATAGAAGAAAGCTTTTAAATTACTTTTCGAAGAAAGTATTTGTAACTAAAGTATTCACTTACAAGCAATTTATAGTTAAAAGGTTGCTAGTAAGTATATTTTTTTAATTAAAAAGAAAATTAATTGTAAATACCACACATTTTTTTAATTTAATTATTTGTAAACAAATTTTTTTAGTGATTTTATATCCAAAAGTTAAAAATTTTAATTTTTGAGAGTGAAAATCGTAATCAACAAAATATCCAATTCCTAATCGCCTAAAAAAATAAAAAACAAACTATTTACACTAATAAAAATTAATTAAAGCATTACTCCTCTAAAAATTGTATTAATCTTTTTTTTATAAAAAGTGTTTTTTAATTAAAAATTAAATAGACTTTTTTACTATCCAACCACTCTAATTAAATTTTTGTAACTAAAAATTTATTTAGTTATTTTTTTACAAAATTAATAAGGATATTTTTCGAATACTTAGATTGTAATTAAAACAAAACAAAGGCACAATATTTTGGAAGTAAAAAACTAATAAAAAAGTACTAATTTAGGTTTTTGAGACTTCAGTAAAAGTTTATATTCAAATAAATAAAAGTATTTTAATAATAATTTTGATCAAAATTAAATATATAAAAAACATAAATTAATCATAAGAGTATTAATTAATCATTTTTTATTTCCATATACTTTTTTTGAAAATGTTTGAAAAGAAAAATTTTTAGTGGGTTTTTTTCAAAAAATTGACAAAAAAAAGCCTTTTGATGGCTTTTAAAGCAATTTAATAAAATATTAAAACAAGAATAAAGAAGTAATAAAATTACTAATTCAAGATTTTAATAAATAAAAGAAAAAATTTTAGAGTTATATCTTTAAAAAAGCTTTCATCTAATTAATTAATTTATACTTATTAAGATTATTAATAAAATTTTAGTAACTTATCCAAATTACAAGTTTGCTGGAATTTACAACGTCTATCCAACTTATGATTTAAGCAGCTCTGATAAGGAAGGGTTATCTAAAGCATAGGAGTAATTATAAAATTGCAATATAAATGTAATTTAACAATATGAAACAAGTTCGATTTGCATTGATTCAGTTTCTGATATCTAGCAAGTAAAATAATCAATTTATCTTTATAAATTTTATTAATTTAAGCTTCAATTAAAATTAGACAACCAATGAATAGAAGCAATTGATTAGTTATTTACTGGAATTAGATAATAATGTAAATAGCTTATTTTCAACTGCGTTTTTATAAGAAAGAACTTAAAGGATTATAGTATAAATTTACACATAACAAAATACCTAAAATATTAATATTTATAAATCATATCCTGCTTCATTTATTGATGAATCATAGAGTTAATGTAAAATTTTTAAAATATTTTTCTTATATTTGTCTAATTTTTTAAATTTCTTAAACTTTTTTTTCTATTTATCTAAAATATTTTAATAGTTAACATAGATTCAACATTTTATAAGCTTCAATAACAAAATTCTCAGAAAAGTAAAAGACAAGGAAATAGAGTCTTTGTTTAAGGCCCTTATGATGTGCAAGTTGGAAACTAAAAATTGTAAGTTATGTCTCTTTCTGTAACTTTTAAAGCTAATATCAACATCTAATCAACTATTTAAGAGATCTATTTTCGTAAAAATAATTTTAGTTGCAATTTAATAAATATTTAGAAAATTTTGCTATTATTTTAGATATCAGATTAGAAATGAAAATGAAAGTTATAGATAGCTTTGTCAAAGCTCATGGTTTCAGATCAAAAAGTGAAATCATAGTTCTAAACAAAAGGGGTTAATTTGTTTATGCCAGTGATTATTGGCATGTGACTAGTTAAAACCAGTATATATTTGATTAAAACATCAGCAATTTTAGTGGTAATATTGCTATTTCGCTATGTAAATAAATGATAATTTATTGTAATTAAAGGGCTTGATTAAACTAGTTTTCAAACTCTAATTTAACAGGAAACTTAAATGAAAATTTCTAAGCTAAATAAAGAAGGATAGACAAAAATATATTAAATCACTCCAATTTTTATATAGGATTAATTTGATCCTAATGATTAAAGAGATTTTACAAAAATTGGTGTAATTAATTTCTTAATAATTCATTTTATTTAATAAGAATTTAATTTTTGGTTTATCATTTATTTTCACTTTTTTATGAAAAAACTAATAAAAATATATTTTTTTAGATTGAAGATCCTGTTTAAGATAGCTATTTTACTATTTTATTGTATTCTGAAGAAGATGAAATGTATAAAGTAAAAGATAAAATAAAAAATTTATCATTGCAACTTGAAAATTTAACTGTAAAAATTTGTGTAACTTTGAGCATAATAACTATCATAATAGTATGTGCTGTTTCATATGCAGTATCAACTTAAGTAGATAGGCCTTTGAGGTTTTTAATAGTAGTACTAAAATAATTAATCATGAGCAAAACATTGAAATAAAGCACTCTTTAAAAAATAAGTCATTAAATCTAATTTTAATTATTATAGAGCTAATATTAGGTAAAAGACCTACTAATATCTTTCAATTCGTTAATAGAAACTCTGATTGAAAGAAATTTTAATAACAAAAATAATAATATAAAACCTGAAATCATTTATCCTTTGAATGAATTTGAAATAAATTATGTAAAACAAACACAAAATAAATAAAATATTTTTGATTGGGAGTATCTTATAGACAAAATTTAAAAGAATTGCGTCTCCTTTAATCCATAAAACGATATATCAAAAATTTAAAGTTGACTCAAATTGATTTATGCTATGAGTTTAGGATATAATTTTATATTAAAAATGAACATTTTTATTTTACAAAATGATTAATACTTAATGAATGATACAAATTATTACATAACATAATTAATTATTTATTACTTTATATAATTAACTAACTTACATAAATACATACATACATGCATACATATTTACATAGATAGATAGGTAGATACATTTTATATATATACAATCAAAAACTTCTATTTTTCATATTTAGCTAATCAAAATTTATTTATATTTTTTATTAAATCAAAATAAAGCAAAAACTAACACTCTCTCATTTTTATGAAATATATTTTAGATTTTAAAAATAATTTTATCGAAAAATTCTCAAATTGATTTCAAATTTATAAACGGCAGTACTCTACTAATCTATTTTCATGACACGAATAGAGCAACCTGTAGTTTTCATCGTATTATAATCTATAAGCTGCAGAAGGGTTATCAAATATATCTCTCACCTTTCTTAAATTGTTTAGATTCCAAACGGCTATTTTTCCATCCAATCTTTACCCTACTAAGCTAACAGCGATGCAATCGATTTCACTAAGGTATACTATATCAGTTATTGGAAAGGTTTCTTCTATTGATCTAAGCATGATAAGTGTTGAAGCCTCCCAAATTTTGACAGATGAATCTCTTCCTCCTGAAATTATTAAAGGTTAATCATTTCTTCTGCTTTTAACAAATATCAAACGGACTACAGGACTATTATGAGCACTCACATTTTTGATTATTTGATTTGATTTCAAATCCCACGCACATATCTATTTATCATATCCTACTAATAATGATTTATTTTAGAGTAATAACATGCAATGAACTTTTTAAAGCATTTCATTCTCTAAGCTTCTAATAAATATTCCCTTTTCTAAGTCCCATACTTTTACTGTACTATCTAAAGATCCGCTATACAGAGTACGTTCGTTAAGGAAAGTTAAAGAGCGAACGATATCATTATGTCCTTTAAAAGTATGTACACACTACCATGTAGGAACAGGCCTCCATATTTTCACAGTCCTATCAGTGCTTCCACTTGCTAGAATTCTTCCAGTAAAGTGGTATGCCAAACTAGTAACTGGCCTTTGATGACCCGTTAAAGTCGTAAGCAGCTTACCTTCAATCTTTTCCCATAGTTTAATAGTGCAGTCATCACTTGCAGAAGCAATTTTATCATTATCGATGAAAACAATATCTCTTACAGGTAAGTCATGAGATTTCCACCAAACTCTATTGCTATTTATTGCTGCATAAGGGACTCTTTAATTGTTTAATTGATTCAGACTATGACTGCTTGAGCTGTTATATTAGTCCATTATTTAATTCATACTTCTAGATGTATTAGGATTCATTTAAATTGCAGGTCCTTCACCAAAATATTAATTATGAGCAGCATTTATAAGCTGAGTATTTGCTTTTCCTATATTATTAGTAAGAGAAAAGGATCTGTCATATCCCTAATCAAGAGCTTAAGTTCCTGCAGGCATGTTAACATCTTACTTAAAATAGTTACTTGTTTTAGACTTACTAGGTCCAACACTCCTCAAAGGTGAGTTTTGTATATGGATTTCTTCCCTAAAAGGAGAAGGAGATTTGTTATTACCAGTTTATTGTTAGAAGAAAATGTTTTCGTTATTCCTCTCGAATTCATGTAATTATTTGACAGGATTATCAATACCATTTATTGGCTAATCCATTTATCTAGTATTAAATTATCTGCTAAGACTCTGACTTACTCCTTTTCCGAAAATTGTAGAAGTATTTTTAACTTTTGTTGGGCTCGAATGATTGTACATTGTATTTCTATTGTTAATATTTACGCTGTTATTATTTGTTAACATTCCGCTAGGTAATTATTCATCTACCCTGCTCATATTGTTTTGAGGTAGTGAGCTATGAAAATTGTGGCTGCTTGCGTTATTCGAAAAAGACCTCTACCCATTCAGACTTTGATTATTTTAGTTTTCAAGAATAAAATTTGCAGTAGGAGGATTTAATTCACTTGTTAATTTAAACTGTTCAGGTTCATTATGATTTACAGTTTATCCAAATTATCCAAATGTTCCTGAATGCATTGGTTAATTAAAATTCGACCCTTTTTGTAAAGTTGCAGATAAAAATCTATAAACTCCGTCAAGATATCTCTGTGTGTCTTTTGCAATTTTAGTAGTTTCCGTATAAACATTTTCTTTTGCACTCATTGTGTTTCTTAAAGTCGTTTTTATTTTTTAAAACCCTTCCTCATTAACACTGAATAACTAAAAGCGCTTATTAGGCTATAACTGAACCTTTAAAACTAATTCTGTAACTTTTCTCTAAGCTTCTTATGCATTTGCAATATTCTTCCTTTCAATGTCTTTCAATATTTATGTATAGCGTTATTCTGCTGCTTTCATACTCTATATCTGCTGCACGTCACTATCAAATTATGTTTGTAATCTCTCTAAAGTCTTTAAAACTTCATCTTATATAGTCTTCATAAAACTTTGCAAATGACCTTTTATCTCAGCTTGCATACTCTACAAGCTTTTTGTGTCATTATCCATTTATTATTCTATATTACTTAAATTCTAACATTCCCTATATTAATCAACAAAGTTTGCTAATGGTAATTTGTAGTGATTTGAATGATTAGAGGCTGAACATTTATCACAAACTAAGCCTCTTGATTAACACTGATTATCTAAACAAACTGAATCCTACATTGAAGGATCATGTCCTTGTACAGGACATTTAAATAAAACTAACTATTTGCTCATAAATTAAGACTATGCCTTGTTGACAATATTTTATAATACTAACTAATAATAATTTATTAATTGCTATAGTTATTTTTTAAAATATTACCAAAATTAATTAGAAATTTGTTAATTTAGATTTAGAAAAGTTAATTGATTTTGAAGCGAAAGACTTTACAAGTTATCACTAATTTAAAAATAGCTGTTAACAAATTTTATATTCATAAAAATTCGATAATAAAATATAAGTAAAGTCAAGATAGATATGTTAATTATTTATTTTTTATCTTATTATCAAAACATCCAATTTTTATTTATAATTAATGACAAATAATAACATTGTTTATATTTATGAATAACTAAATTATTATTTACAAATGAAATAATTAATTTACCATGCTAAATTTTATTTTCAAGTTATTTTAAAAAATAAATATTTAATTTGAAAATTATTTCATAAAAAATATTTCCAATTTCAATAAATAAAAATAAATTATATATTTAAAATTTTTCATAGTAAAAGGTGCTTAAAAATTTCTTAAAAGATAACAAATAATCTGATTTTAAACTTTTCAGAATTTTATTTTATTTATCAATTAACTGATTCTACTAAATTAATAAAGAAATAAAATAAATCTCAAAAAAAATTTGAAAAGATAAAATTTCTCATGAATTGTAAAAATAGCTTAGAAATATTTATTTTTTAACAAATTGCTCATAAAAGTTTAAATAGAAATAGTAATTTTATTTGATTGAGTATTGTTTTGAGAATTACTAAAAAATAACATTTTATTTGATATTTTTCAAAATCTAAAAAGAAAGATGATTAGCAACAAAAAGATAAACAAAAGTATTATTTTAAACATAATAAATTATTTTATCAAAGAACTATTTTTACAAAAAACAAACAATATGAATATTATTTTAAACAGTTTAAAAATTTTTATTAATAAAATGTAATTAAATCAAAAAAAGTAATAAGCTAAAATTAATAAATAATCATTTAAAATTCTATTTTTAATAAGAAATAATGCTATTTATTAAATTGAAATATCTTCAAAATGTTAAATATTATATTTATTTTTAAACAAATATTTATTTTCATTTTTTTATAAAATTAGTAAGCAAAAACATAAATTAATAAATTTTCAAGAAAAGTATTTATTCAAACCTTTATAAAAGACCAATCTTTTTGATTTCATTAGACTCTACTTTAGATTTTAAAGAGCCTTTTATGTTTTTAAATAATCTTAAACTTATAATTAGCTATTAATTTTAAAAAATAGTTTACTTTTTTCAATGAATTAGTTTGAAAATAAAACAATTTAAAATAAATATTAAATTTACTCTATAATTAATTGCAAACTCTATAAATTAAAACATTCTTATAAAATTTGGCTGTATTTGCATACACCTTTAAATGTTATTGCTGTTTAACTAATTTTAATAAAATAATATATTTTAATCTCATGATAAAATTAAATTTACTTCTATAAATCTAAAACCATGTTTTTAATATTTCTACTAATTTGAATTCCTTTGATTAAATCTTCTACTCCTTTGTATCCAATATAATTAGAACTTTAAAATATATGTTAAATTATCAATAAATAGCTAATTGAAATTATTTAATTATAAAATATTTTCATATCTTTTTTATTTAAATTAAGATATTAATATTTCAATTAAATTAAATAAATAATTTTTACTCTAAATACAATACTAAATCTGTTAAATTTTAACAATTTTATATCCCTTTTCCAAGACTAGAAGCACCTTTACTCATTATTCGGTTAGAGCTTAAATTTTATTAAATAAGTTAAAATATTTAATAAAATAATTTTACCCTAAGTTTAAGTTCAATACTTAGAGATTAGTCAATTAACTTATACTAACTCCTAATTCATATCCACCTTTTTCATTAATTTGATTCCCACTTTTAAATTTATTTATTAATTTTAATTTGCATTTTAATCTTTGAATTAAAATATTTACTAAAAATCTAGTTTAAAATAGTTTAAAGATTTTATTTTAGATAGACCTTTTGCCAATTCTGAGGCTCCTTCTTCTTGAATATTATTTCCACTATTATTAAGAAAATCCATTTTAATTTAGAATTAAATAATAAAATTAAAAATAATATATTACCTTAAGTTTAAATTTAAGTATTATATATTCTAGCACTTACCTAATCCTTCTCCAAATAAAGCTTTTTCACCAATTTCGTTTTGTCTTTTAAATTTTATTAGTTCTATTAAATTAAAACTATTAATTTTATAGTTTTTAAAATTTTTACGCAAGATATAGTTCCAGAGTTTAGAGATACTTGCATCTATTCAGATTTTTTACAATATTTTAAGCACCTAAATCACCAATTTAATTATTTCTATTATTATATTAATAAATAATTTATTTTAATTTAATAATTATAAAATTCAATTTTTCTTCATCATTAAATTATAAAAATTAATTATCTCATTACTCTAAGTTGATACAAAGAGAAATTAAATTTGTGCATTGCCCTACATTTTTTCCTAAACACAAAGCACCCTTATAATCAATTTAACTTAAGCTTTAATATGAAATAGATAAATAAGAAATGTTTCAAATTAATTTAAAAGTTAAAATGATAAAAAAAGCCAAATTAAATTTAAATGAATAATAAAAATATCTAAAAATATACGTATTATATTATATTAAACTTAATCCAGATATATTGATGCTTATATTTTAGACGTTTATACAATTTCCTATTCCATTAGCTATATGTGAGATACCATAAGTTCCAATATTATTTCCACTATAATAATAAATTTTGTTTACTTTCAAATGAAAACTTTAAATTTTACCTTAAATTAATAAAGAGCGTTTAAATATCTTTACAACTTTATAATTTAACTCCTAAAAGTGCTGCTTTTTAATCATTTATAAAACTATCTCTTTTTTAAATAAATTAATTGAAAAAATATTTTATAGAGGAGTAATTAATTACCTAAAATTAAGTTAGGCTTCTGAAAGATTGCTTAAGTTAGCCTTTAAAAACTTTTGATTTTTTTATAAAGAAATTTTAATCAACAAAAAATAAAATATTTATGTACTTCTTCTAGTATCTAAAATATCATTGTTTTTATTTAAATAGTTTTTTATCCCAAATGTGTTTATTTCAAAGAGACTCTTGACTTTCAAATTTATGAAAAAATTAATAAATAAATAAATTTATTTCTTTTTCATTCTTAATTTCTGATTGATCAAAATAGTTAATTTTTAATTATTCCATCAATAACAAATAAATTTTACTATTTATTCTTACTTATAAATAAGGTTTAAAAGAAAGAGTCATTTTATAATTAACATAATAATCTGATTATAAAATTTTGAAGACAATTTTTTTGAATTTTAAGATTTTAACTATTGAAAATCTTTAAAAAATAATTTTCTTAATTTATTTTTAAACTTTTAAGAGATCTATCTTATCATCAATTATAATATCTAATAATAATCCTTACTTGTAAAATAAAGAAAATTATTCTTATTTATTAAAACAAATAAAATTATTCTTATCTATTAAAACAAATAAAATTATAATTGCATCTTGAATAATAAAAAAATAAATTTTTTATTTTTTTTTGAGAGAATTTATTTAACTTAAATTAAAAATAAAATTTATTTTCTTACTTATTTTTAAAAGTTATTTTTTAATTTATGTAAAATTTAGCAAGATAAAAATGTTGCATAAAATAGAAACAAGTAATGAATAAAAAAATCTTAATTATTGTGGTATTAATTAGTTAATTAGTATACAAAATAGAAAAATAAATTGATAATCAATTTTTAACAGTTTTATATTATTTTTATGTTCTTTATTTTGTTTTAACTCCAGATGCATTAGCTTTATTTGGATTTGTTTGAGTAAATTTCTTTGTAATTACCTAATTAAAAAAATAATAATTTATTTGATTTTCTTTTATATTTTATTTCTTACATCTAAAGCTTGCTTTCTTAGTTCTTCTTAAGTGAAAAATTTATCTCCTCTTTATCCAATCTATTATATTTTTTCGTCTTCACCATCTTCATTGTTTTGTACTTGCAATAAATCATCTAAAAAAAAAAATATTCAGCATGCAATTTATTTAATTTTTATTATTTTACCAGGACAATCCTACTTTCCTTATCCAGCACTTGAGTAGAAATTCATAATATTAGCGTTTTCATAAGCAATAATGTTATTGAGATCATCAATATTTTGAGCTAAACCAGGCATATCTCCTTTTTCTAATTTTAGTTACTATTTAAGAATAATTAAGTGTTAGCTATAAACGATTTAAATTCAATTAAATACCTCTGCAATCAAACGAGAATATTCAGAAATAGCATCAAGTCCTTTCTATTCTAAAATACCTAAGAAATGTACCATATTTTCTTCTGTAATTGCAGCACTCCCTATATAAATTAATAATATTAAATTAAGGTCTTTTTAAATGTTTTGTTTACTTAGTTTTTCAATAGTTTCTGGTTCAACATCAATAGCAATAAATACATTTTCTAAATATTATTTGATTAAATTAATAGTTTCTATAGATTTTTCATATTAAGCTTTGAGAATGACTTTCTTCTTTTCTTCTTGTTAAATTTTGTTAGTTAATGCCTTACATGAAAATAAAAAATTATATTTTTATAATTGTTAAGTCTAAATATTTGTTTACTATTTTCATTTCTCTTCTTTTATTGTCATTTGTTGCTCCCTTTGTACTATACATTTAAATTTCTTTCTTTTTTTCCTCTATCTTTCTTTCAAGTTCTTCAACTTCCTCATTTAGTTCTTTGACGAATTTGCTCATGATTGTATTCTTTTAATATAGGTTGATGAATACATTGAGAAGTTCTTTGCTCTCTTTATCTTTAGTTTCGTTAATACCTGTTTCTTTTTTAATTCTTTCAAAAGCTTTTTTGATTTCCTCTTCTTTCTTAGCTGAAAGCATATATTCATTATCGATCCTTTTTGAAATTTAAAAAGAAAAAAAAATCAATAGAATTCTCATAAAAAAATTTGTCTTTTTTTAGCTTGATTTCACAGCATTTAAAAAATAATAAATTATATTTTCAGAAAAAAATTAGATGAGATTTGATTAGTTTAAAATAATATATAGAAGAAAACTGATTGAGTAATTATTTATTTAATTACATTTCATTAGAAGCCTTTTTTTCAGCAATAATCTCCTAGTTTCTTTAAATTTACTTCTCTAAATTTTCCAAAACTTCTTTTTCTTTTTGCTTAGACTTGATAAATTACTTAAATCTTCTATCGTATTAAATGTTTTCATTCAAGTTCTTGTATTCTTGTTCGAAATTCAGCTTTTACTATTCAGCCTTCTCTTATAATGCCTTTAACTCTTCTTCCGCTCTATTTCTATTATAGTAAGCTTCACCAGCACTTTTTATTGTTTTTTCAACATTCTTTTTTTTCTCTTCAAGCTCTTTCTTCAATTTGTTATATATTCTTTTTATAAATGTTGCAAATTATATATTCAAAATCAATAATTCAATTACAAAATATATTAAAATTATATAATAAGCACTTAGAACTCTTAATATGAAAATTAATAGTTTAATTAAATTAATTATTTTAAATTACTCTTCGATGACATTTTTTTCTTTTCTCAAGACATTTATTTTTTCTCTTAGCTAATTGTTTCTTGCTACAATTTCGTTAAGCTTTTGATTTGCTTTTTCGAGTTTATTTTCATGAATACTGACCTATTTAAGTTATTCCAAAAAAGAAACTGTAAATTAATTTAATCTATAAACAGTGTATATATTTATATTTAGAAATAAATTAAAATTATTTACTTCTCTCAAAAGAGCTTCGCAAGTTTCTTTGTTATTGACTTTTGCTTTACCATCCTTTTCTTCTCTATATCTTTCCAATTTCTTCTTTTTTTCTTCATTAATGTTTTCTTACACTTTTTTTATTTCATCATCCAGTTATTGCTAATAATTAACACAATATGTATAAATAAACCATTATTCAAAAATAATAAATTTATATAATTACACTTTTTTATAGTTCTTATTCTATCTTAGCAATGTAAGATTTTTCTACTGGCGAAAGAACATAATACTTAATAATTTGCTATTGTTTTTACGTAAAATATATTTTAATTTATAGCTAAACTGTTAATTTTAACAACAAATATTTTTTACCAAAAAATTATCACTTGAATCATCGCCTGATTCAAGCCTTTCAAGTAATACATCTAACTCTTTTTATCTATCTTTATCCAAAATGTTACTTGCATTCTTTTTTAACTTTTCTTTATTTTCAGAAGTTAAATTTTTAAGTCCACCTTACAAGATTTTTAACAAGATCTTCATTGTGTCTTTATCCATAGAGCTCATTCTAATTGTTATTTTACAAAAGAAACAAATGAAAATTGGAATAAAAAAATTGTTAGATATAGCTGAGTCAAATGTAAATAGTTTTAAAATTCTAAATTGATCATAAAAAATCAATTTATTTTATTTTCTAATCCAATTTACAAAAGGATCTTTTTGATTGAACGTCTTTTCTGTGATTCAATATCTTTGCCTAAAAACGTTGATCTTTCTGAATACTAAGAATATCCGAATTGGCTCTACTTAGTATTACGCATCTCACTCTTTTCTATAACTTTGTCTTCCTCACTCATTTTTATATTATAATGGTATGGTAATGATTTATTGCTTGGTGATCCTCTTTATTATAAAGTTGTTTGAAAGAATTAATATCGCTTGAAATTTTTTGATGTTTGATGTCTCTATTTAAATAAACAAATAAACAAATAAATAGTTCTAATAAATTATATATTTACTTGATATTATTGAGTTATTTTTGAGCATTAGTAAAATTTAACAACTTTTATTAACATATCAACAATTATTTAAAGCAATTCTAATGAATTTTAATATTAAAACTTCTATTTTATAATGATAAATTAAGTCTTCTACTTACCCTCGTTTCATTTAAATTAACTGCATTTTTTGCGAATTTTAAATGAAAATTTGATTGCTATGATGAAATCAAAAGATTTTAATTATCTTTGATGATTTGATGAAGCTTTTTTTTATATCTTAAATGTTAAATATTATTTATAAATTTTGAATGCCTTAAATAATAAAAAAAACAAATACTTGCATGTTGCTTTAACTTTATATTATATTTAAGCAGTAGAAAGAAAGAGGATTGATAGCAAAAAAAATTTTTTTTATTTTTTTTGTTTTATAAATTTTGTTGTTTATCAAACTGCCTTTAAAAATTGCTAAATAAACTATTTTTTTGTGAAAGGATGATAGAATTACTTAATAAACTTAAAAGATAGATGTCAATACGAGTAAAATATAAATTTTGGATAAAATAAATTACATTGATAATTCTTAATTATGCAAAAGATATTAATATTAATTATATTTGAAAGATTTTGTAGCTTATGGTTAAGATAAAAAGCCAGCCATATTTATTTATTGATTGATTGATAGTATGTTGTTATTTATTGAAGTTTTTTATTTTAAGGAGAAATTAATTTTATTTTTATTATTTATGTATTTGAAGAGAAAAAATGCATTCTTTTCTTAGACTTTATATTGATTTCTCAACGTCTATCTGCTTTTTGTTTTCTCTTACCAGAGAAAAGATGCTTGGGCATCTTTTAGGCAATACTTCTGTCAGCTTCACCAGCCATACCAGACCAAGTCTTTTCAATCTTGTATTTAAGTCTTTGCATAGCCTTATCAGCAGGAGTTAAAATAGGATTGGGATTGATACCTTTAGATCTTGATCTAGAGGCAGATCTTTACTTCTTTTCTAATTTCTTTTCAATCTTCTTTCTATCAGCAACACCTTCATCTTCCATGATATCTTCATCATCATCTTCAATATCTTTTTCGTCTTTAATTTGATCAAGTAATCTTCTTGGTTATCTCTTGGCAAGAACTCTTTATTCAAGCTTAGTAGAATCAATACCTATAATTATAAAATTTAACAATTAATTAACTCGCTTTAAACTAAAAATTTTTTTAAATTATTTCTGTTTCTATTAATAACTCAATAATAATTCTTGTTCTTCTTTTTTTTTAAATCAAATTTTTTAATTGTTTACCTTTAGTTTCGAGATCCTTTTTAACTTCACTTAAAGCTTCCTTATGAACATGAGCAGTTGTGTGTCTCTTTAACTTGTGTTCGATTTTAAGTAATTTTTATTTTGATTGGACAATTTCATGAGCTTCATAGTATTCATCAGGTAAATCGCCATCGCTTTCTTCACTCATGTCTCCCTTTTCTTCTCTAGCTTTTTCAAGCATTTCTTCTTCTCTTTCAAGTTCTTCAAGTTTTTCAAGAATATCAGGGTCAACATAATCAGCAATGTTTTTACCGTCCATGATTTCAGGTATAGCATCATACTTCCATTCAGGGTTGGCTAAATCGAAATGTTCTTATAATGGGAAGTTGAAAACACCAGCACCACCATGTTCTTCTTGAATTTCTTTGAGAGTAGGCTTTTCATTCTTAATACCACTCTTGACAGTTTAGGGGATGACAGGAGCTCTTACTACATTGCTATCTCTAACTTTAGTAGGTTTAGCAACATGTAAACCTCTTAAAACTTCTTCTTCTCTCTTTAAAATTTGGTTACCACCAGAAAGTTATTCAATTTTTTAACCGTCACGATGCTTTAAGAGAGTTTCGCAAGCTTGGACCTTGAGGTTTTCAATACCTTCACCAGTTTTATTGGACATTTAAAGAAGAGATACATTTTAATCCTTAGCAAGGCTGTTAAGGATATCCTTATTTTCTTGAGAAAGATCTTCAAAAGATTTCAAATCGCACTTACTGAGAACGATGCAAAGAGGCTTATTCTTAAAGAGAGGCTTAATAGAGTTGAATAAGCTTACTTATTATTCAATACTGTATGAGCATTATTCAGATAAATCAATAAAGAAGAGAATGCAAGCCTTCAAGTGAGCTAAAGCAGTAATACTTTACATTTCAATTGTGTTACGTTGTTCTAAAGGATGATCAAGAATACCAGGTGAATCAATAACCTACCATCTGACATTTTGGTATTCAGTATGACCAACATAAAGTGATTAAGTTGTGAAAGGATAACTTTAGACTTCAACGTTAGCCTTAGTGATTTAATTGATGAAACTACTTTTACCGACATTGGGGTAACCAGTAATCATTAAAGTTCTTTCGAAGGGGTTAACTGAAGGCAATCTTGCTAAATGTTTTCTGACTTCTTCCAAATAATTTAAGCTGCTATTTAACTTCTTTATGATTGTGCAAATTCTACAAATTATTTATAAAAAATTATGAAGTTGATTCAAATAGAACTAAAAAAATTATCTCCTCTCATTCTTAACTCCTAAAAAACTGATAGCCTTTTTAATTAACATCATTAAAGTATTATTAATTCTTATTAATGAGTTTTACTCATAATTGTTGTTACTTATTTTTTTTATGTTTATTTTATTCTATGTAGGAGTTAATTAATAGGATCAAGCAAGATAAAAAATACAGTTTTTTTATTATTGCTTGAAGCAGGAGAGAACAAAAAGTTAAAATGGATTCAAATATTTAAAAAATAAACTCTCTTAAGAGAATTTGTTAAATTACCTTCCCAAACAAGCTTTCTTCAATTGCTTGCAACGATAGAGAGAGTCACCATACTTGATAAGTCTAACGTAATCTGTGCAAATGTTGTCAACCAAGTTCATGCAAGAATGAACGTGACCCAAGGCAAGCTTATAGTGATCCTTGTCATAAAGGACATTGAATAAATCAGCGAAGAAGGGATGGATGTCATCCAATTTAGGGAAACCATTCAAAATGTCATTGAATTTTTCATGCATAGTATCTTAAGTGAACTTAATCTTACGCATGTAGAAACCTCTAATACGACCAATGGAATAGCCTGGATGAACAACGGTAGGAGTCTTTCTTTAAGTCTTGGAAAGGACAATGTTGATCATGTCCTTAGAAGCAGGAATAGTCTTGATACCCTTAAAAATATACTACATTTCTATGCTTTTATTCTAAAATTGTACTTTAATAAATCTATAAAATTATATATCTATTTTGATTGTTTTAAAAATCTTTTTTTGATTTGTTAAGTCGTCTAAGCTTTTAATCAAAATTCCTATATATCAAGTTATACAATATTCTTCCTTTATTTTAATTTCATTTGCATTATTTTTTTAGCTTTCAATAGGCCTACTTTCAGCCTTATATTTCAACTCTTTTTTATTTGTACTTTCACCGGCTAAATTAAAAATTATTCTTATTCCTATTTGCTTCAATTGCTCTTATATCCTACTTTCATTTATTATTAATAATTACATGAACTATAAATTTTTCTATCTTTCTTTCATTTTAAATTGAATTAAATTTTTACAAAATGATTTATTTTTCAAAATCTAAATTTACCTTTTAAATTTCGTAAGATTTAACTTAAAAATTAAAATTAATTAAAGTATCTTTTTTATTATTTTTTTTAATCATTCATATTGATTACAATTATTTCTTTATTTAATCATATAAAATAGCTTTAATTTTGTTGTCGGCCATACTAAGGTGAAAACACCGGATCCCATTCGAACTCCGAAGTTAAGCGCCTTAAGGCTGGGTTAGTACTAAGGTGGGGGACCGCTTGGGAAGTCCCAGTGTCGACAGCCTTTTTATTTTATAATAATTTTTAAGCCTTTTTAAATTTATTTATTTAAAAGGTTTTTTTTATTTATGATTATTAATTATTTATCATTTTTTTATTATTTAAAATTATTTCACAAATATAAATAAAAGCTATGAAGTTATAATTTTGTTGTCGGCCATACTAAGGTGAAAACACCGGATCCCATTCGAACTCCGAAGTTAAGCGCCTTAAGGTTGGGTTAGTACTAAGGTGGGGGACCGCTTGGGAAGTCCCAGTGTCGACAACCTTTTTTATGTTTATATTTTTAACATCTTTTTGTTTCTAATAAAATATATTTTTTTTAAAAAAGTAAATTAAATTTTAAAAAATAAATTGAAAACATTTATAAATAGGCATTTGATAAGTATAATTTTGCTGTCGGCCATACTAAGGTGAAAACACCGGATCCCATTCGAACTCCGAAGTTAAGCGCCTTAAGGCTGGGTTAGTACTAAGGTGGGGGACCGCTTGGGAAGTCCCAGTGTCGACAGCCTTTTTTATTTTAATTATATTTTTGACTAGTTTTATATTAAAATTTTAAATTTCATATTATTTTGAAAATAATTTTTTTATTTAAAAAAGAATTCAAGTATAAATATATTTAGAAGAGATATAATTTTGTTGTCGGCCATACTAAGGTGAAAACACCGGATCCCATTCGAACTCCGAAGTTAAGCGCCTTAAGGCTGGGTTAGTACTAAGGTGGGGGACCGCTTGGGAAGTCCCAGTGTCGACAACCTTTTTTGTGTTTATTTTTTTAACATCTTTTTGTTTCTAATAAAATGTATTTTTTTTTAAAGTAAATTAAATTTTTAGAAATAAATTGAAAACATTTATAAATAGGCATTTGATGAGTATAATTTTGCTGTCGGCCATACTAAGGTGAAAACACCGGATCCCATTCGAACTCCGAAGTTAAGCGCCTTAAGGCTGGGTTAGTACTAAGGTGGGGGACCGCTTGGGAAGTCCCAGTGTCGACAGCCTTTTTAATTTTATTATTTTTGAGAAATGTGGAGTAAAAAATATTTTAATTCAGTAATAAATTTTATTTTCAAACCCTTTAATTTCTTATTTAAAAAATATTTCTTATATAAATTTAATTTTAAGACCTATAATTTTGTTGTCGGCCATACTAAGGTGAAAACACCGGATCCCATTCGAACTCCGAAGTTAAGCGCCTTAAGGCTGGGTTAGTACTAAGGTGGGGGACCGCTTGGGAAGTCCCAGTGTCGACAACCTTTTTTTAAAATGTTTTGAGGTTTTATAAAAAAATAGCAAACAAGTTTTTAGAATATTTCAAAACTAAATAGCAGTCTTAATTGGAAATTTTAAGTTAATGAGAAAGAAGTGTGTAATTTTTGAAAATAAGGAAGAGACAAAATATATATTATATATACAAATAAAAGTAAGTTTAAAGATTGAAAATGAATGAATAATTATTAATTTAATATTATAAAGTTATTTTTATTTTAAATATTTTATTATTGGAAATTTTAAAATAGTCTGATTTATGTTTATCTCATTTCCATATCAAAAATTTGGTACTGTCATAATGTGAAAAAGTAGCAAGGAAACTATTATTGTTAATTCTAATTAAATAGTAATCTGATACAACTTGAATCAAAGAAATTTAGTTCGATTCTTTCTCTAAAACATATAAAAAGTAGTCTTAGTATTCATTTAAGAATGATCCTATTAAATATTTTTCATTAAAAAGAATAATGCTAATAAACTAAGCGTTCATGCACGGACGAGGCCAATACTCCTTTTTAGGATAGCCATCATACTCAAGAATATTTAAAATATTCATTCCACTTTATGAGCTTATAAGATACTGGCTTGAATCAATACAGCACATTATTGATTTTTTTGGGTTTTATACTCTAAGATTATCAACTTTAAATATTTACTAATTCAGTTTCCAGTTTATTACTTCTATTTCTTGTGAATCATAAATTGCTATCAATTCAGGATGCATTTTTAGAGGCCAAACCATTGAAACAACTTGTTTATGCTTTACGTTAATGGAGCATACCAAATCAAATTAAGAATACATTTGGATTAGCTAAGATCCCTTATAGTAAATGCAAAACATACACTTTAGTAAAGGAAATATTGAATATTTAGTATATTCAATATCTACTTCATTAACTATTTCATAATTTAAATCTATATCTTTCACAAATAGTATTTTATTGTGGGTTGTTAGTAAGGAATATCTTGAAGTAATTATCCTTATTTCCATCACATTATGCAATTGAATTTACTTGATTATCTTTCTGTTTTTTATATTTATTATAATAATGCGGTTTAATTCCCAACTAATTGCATAAATAATCCCTCTTCTAACCATAACAATGCTATCAAAAACAACAAAATAATTGAGATAAATTGCTTTCCTAAAATTTCCCTTCAAACCTTTCACATTGAGCAAACATTCTAATGATTTATTTTCATTCATATTTAATTTGTCTAACTAGCTAGTTTGAAATTCTAAAATTGTTTTAGAGAAACTGATTCTAAAACAAATACTACTTTTTAGTTAGATATAAAAAACTATCGAAATTAAATATTATTATTTTAATAATCGCATATTGTTTGATTAAATTATGATGAAAATTGTAAATAATATAGAAAAGAGATATAGTTAGATTTTATTATGATTATTAATATATTAATACTGATAAATCTTTAAATTTTCTTGCTAAAAAAATGGGAAATAAATAAAAGAAAATCAATTAAAATTAAAACCAGCTTCATGTAAAATGAATATTCATATTTAAAATTTAAAAAAATGTTTATATTTTATTTTTTTAATTTTAAAATAAGTTAATTTCAGTAAATTTTAACGAAGGAAAGATTTTAAAAATTAAAATGAAGTAATTTATCTTTTTATAAATGAGTACAACTAAAAAAATTTGATATTAATTAATTAGTGAGTCAAATCTAAATTCTTTTAAAACTACCAAAGAATTATCTGAAACTTTATTAAGATTTGAGAATGATCGAATACAAGAACTTGTTTTAGATTTTTCGTAATTAAATTTTGTCTTTTCATACCTAATTTAGTTTAATTATATAGTCCCATCATTAATATTAAGATGATAGAAAACTTGAAGTTATCGAAAACTTAGCAGTTAGATCTAAAGACAGTTTCTTTAAATTTAAAGTATAAGCTTAAAGATTTCATATATAAAATAAATGCTTTATTTATATTTAATTCTCTTTATCATAATTTAATGTTGGTTAATCAGCATAGTTTAAATTCTTTAAATCTCTATCAAGGAAAATAAATAAACTATAGTTTTAGCAAATAACCTAATTTAAAATTTAATAATTTTTGTATTTTTAGAAAAAATAAAATAGGGTTTTAAGAAATTAGTACTTTATTAAACAATTTTTTTTAATATGCACAAAATTTAGAAGCAGTAAAAATAATTTTAAGGTAAAATCTAATGTTTACATAGAAATTTAATTTTATTATTATTATGATAAATTTTATTTATTTATAATTTAAAATAAAGTTATGTGCCTGTTGGAAGTAAAGGTTTAATAAGAATATCTGAAATATTAGCAAAATAATCTTCACTAAAATACCTTTGTCTTGATCTTATGTAATTTTATTTTTAATAACTGTTTTAATTATAATTTAACTTAAAATAATACAGAGCAAGTTGTTTACGAAATGAAGGATTAATTTATTTAATAAATAGTATTTCAAATTTACAAAATCTAGAATTTCTAAATTTAGGACTTTGGTAAATAGATAAAAATATGAATAACATTTAATTTTAATAATAAATTTTTTAATTCTTAAAAGTTATAATTACTTAGAAGACAAGAGTTTTAATTATATTTTTGAGTAATTAGTAAAATTTAACAGGCTCAGATTTCTTATTATCAACATAAAGTAATTAATTAATTAATTAAATATATAAAAATGATAATTAAAAAAATTATTTTTTAAAAGTAATTCTTCTGATGTGTTATAAACTATTAGTTAAAGTATTTAAATGCTCAAATCACTCATTTATTTAGATATCACAGTTAATAAACTTGCTATTCAAACAACTTTTAATAATTTAATTAAAATAAATTTAGTTAAAAAAGCTTTAAGATTAGTTCGTTTTGAAATAAAATATAACTATTTTACTTAAAACGTCTTTGTTGAATATGATTTACCTTTTAATAGTTGAAATTAAATATTGTTGATACACTTTCTAAACAATTAAAAAATTCTATTTTTTATTTTTCTCTATTAATATAATTAGTATACCCTAAAGAAAAATTAGATTGAATAAAATATGGATAATTTATATTGTATCCTGTTTTTTTAATTATCCATTAATAAATGAAAAATTAGGATTTATTTTTAATATTTACTTATAAATTTACAAGGGGGTAAAAATACTATCGATTTTTTAAAATATTTTAAATATTATTTATTTTTAATAAAAAAAAATACAACAATTATAAATTAAAATGTATTTTATGATCCACCCAGTTAATTGATTTTCAAAATAAGAAGTAACAATAATTTGAAGATTAATATTTTAATTTTTATATTTTTTTTATCTCCTAATTTAGAATTTAGGGAATTAATTATTAAAGATGTATTATATATTATTTAAATAATTATTTTTAGATATTTTAACTTATAAAATATTATTATTAATAAGAATTTGAAATTAATTTGGAAAATAGCATTTTTTAAAAAATAATTAATAAAATATTAATATAAAAAAAACAATTACATTTAAATATATTTATTTACTTATTAATTGAAGCTATAAAAATATTTTAAAGTTATATTTTCAGAGCTTTTAAGTAGGATTAAATCTTGAAATTTTGAAGTAAGTGTATGGATTAGACTTAGTTAAAAGTAGTTCAACTGCCATTTGACCAATTACAGAACAAAACTTAAATCCATGTCCGCTGCATGGACTTAGGATAACTATGTTATCGTTTTGTGGATGGAAATCAATAATAAAATGACCATCAGGAGTGAGAGTATAAAAGCAGACTGCTTATTTAGCTATTTTACTCTGAGAAATAGAAGGGATAAAGGGTGATATTTTTTGTCTTATTCTATCATAAAAGGCAGGGTCTTAATCATAATTAATTTCATCTGAAATTTTAAAGGTTGGGCCTTCTTTGTGTAGTCCTACTTTTACTCCTGTATTTAATGCATTAGGAAATCCATAAACTTGCTTATCTTTTTCATATTCTACTAAATAACAAGGAAGTTATCCTAACTTTTTATCAGAGTCATCATTTTCGAACCATGCTACTGACTGCTTTTAGATGATTAGAGGAAGATTCAACTCTTTAAGGAAATCATTTCCCCATAAGCCTGCACTAATTATAAGCTACTTTGAAACAAATAAACCCTTGCTTGTATTTACTTCTATTAATCCATCTTCTTTTCTAACTTTTTTTGATAAAGCTTTAGTACCAAACAATGCCCTAGCTTATGGATTCTTTTTAAGAGCGACATCTATATGTGCATTTATTATTC
Organism: Tetrahymena thermophila SB210; assembly: GCF_000189635.1. Lineage (NCBI taxonomy): Eukaryota > Ciliophora > Oligohymenophorea > Hymenostomatida > Tetrahymenidae > Tetrahymena > Tetrahymena thermophila. The sequence goes on along the minus strand of NW_002476157.1, from coordinate 805,609 downwards.
TTTCAGGATAGACTAAGCCTGCAGTTTCATCATACAAGGCTATAAACCCTTCAGGGATATTCCATGCTGGAACTCTTTCTTTAATAGTCTTGCTATTATACATTTTGTATGGTAAATTATATTTATCAGCACTCAGTTTTGAGTCTAAAATGGTCTATGAATCTGGTGTACCAACCATGAGGCATCCAATTTTTTCATATAATTTTTAACCAGTTTCCTTTTCTAGTTCTTAAAATAATTTAGCTGATTTTTATGACATTGGAACATAAAATGATCCCTCATGATATGCTTCACGAATAATTCTAGTTTCTCCATGAGAAGAACCTTTATTGTGTGCTGCTTCAAACTATTCTATACCTAGAACTTTTTTACCTTGTTTAGCTGCTTGATAAAAAGATGCAGAGCCCATAGCTCCCAAACCTAAAACTATAATATCGTATACTTCTTAACTCATATCTTAAAATTTTTAATATCTTTTATCTTTCAATTTATTAATTAAAAAAATAAATGATTGGATTTGCAATTCAATTTAAGTTTTGTATCAAGGTACATATATTATTCTTTTATTGTTTTAACTTAAAAAAAATATTCTTTTTCTATTTACTTATTTATAAATCTCAATTTAAATAAAATATCTATGATCTGATTATTTGATATGATAAAATTGCCGTATTATTTTATTAAATAACTTTAAGAAATGAAGTTTACAGATACATATTATTTATTGTATTGGTAAATCAAAATTTATTTGCTTTTTTGTTTTTCAATTAAATGATTACTTTAGCGGAATTACAAATACCTTTTAATAATTTAATCTAAATATTTCTATATCTAAAAAATAAATAATTCATAAGAGAAGTTTTGAAATAAAATATATTAAAAATTGAATAAATATCAAAAATTTAAATTTATTTATAAATATAGAAAAAAAAAATCTTTTTTATTACTTTTGAAAAAATTTTAACAATTTTTTTGTTTTTATTTTTTATTTTTTTGTTTTTTTCACTTAATTAGCCATATTCAAATAAAATAGTGGAAGATATTACCATGCCAAAGAAATATTGTGCTAAAAAAATAAATAATGTAGATATTTTTTATCTAAATAATTCTATAATAATTTTTTTTTAATTATTATTTTATAAAATCTAATTGAATTTAAAAAAATTTTTATTCTTAAATTTTTAAATTTATACAGAATAATTAATTAATTAATTTTAGAAAAGGTTTTGATCATTTAGAATTCTAACTAATATCTTAGTAGAAGCCTAAGAATTTGGGTATCACTTAAGGAAGAAGAGTAAATAAAGCAACTGCAAATGTTGTAAGAGTATTTGAAAATGAAACTGGTATGCAGTTTAAAAACTGATACTAATATTTTTCAGCATCATTTTTGATAGAAGTAATCACTTTATTAAGACTTAGATAAATATTTTTTAGAATTTTTTTTCTTAATAAAGCTTTGTCCTATTTTTAATACACTTTTCCTTAGTATTGCACCTTTTCATCTATATAAAAGTTGCTTGTCTATTTTACTCTTTATATTAGTAGTCCTTATATTGAGTATTTGTCAACAGTTATATCTTTTTGAGTGATGATTTACTATTCACTCCTGCTTTATACTTCAGTTAAATACTAAGCTATATATTTTTCTCTTTGCTGTCTTTTGATATTCTCTATATCTACTTTATTTTGGCCATATTGCTTTTATTAAACTATTATTTGCTCATTTGCAAACCTGAATGGCTCAAAGTAAGCTTCATACATTAGCTAAATGTCTTCAACAATATCCATCAAAAATTCAAGGCTCTACTGTTACAATTCGAATGTATCATTAAACTGCTAACCATACCATAACCTAAAGAAAAGTAAGCTATTAACTATTAAAAAGTTAAATGTATTTAATATAACCATATATGGTTCAAGTAGTATAGATTCCTTAGGGATAATCCAATAAAATTCTCCATAAGCTGTGGTGATTATAACTGATACAAAAATAAAGTAAAAAAACAAGCCAAAATATGCATACTCTAATTCAGAAAGAAACTCAAGATCTATAGAACAAACATACTGACGCGCGTTATCCCAAGTTTCGAGACTTATTGGACAAGTAAAATCAAGTTTTTCTTGATACTTTTCTTATTTAAGATTTTAAAAGTTTATTGAATCATTCAGATTATTCATTTGATCAGCTTTTCTTATAAGGTCGTAATTTCCCAGAATTCTAATTAAAATAAAGGCTGAGTAAAGATAAACGAACACCGTTATAGTAATATCGATAGCATATCTTATGTTAATATGGTTATGCTTACTATATAAATAGTAAAATCCTAAAACAAATTTAAGAATCAAAATACAGACAATTATTAAATACTGATGGAAATTAGGATAATAATAATCCTAAAATCCGCTTAGTAGTTTACTAATAGAATAATTAAGCTATGAAGGAATTGGTGAAATAGTTAGCAGAGAGTATCTTTGCTGAATATTTTAAGCTGAAATTGGTTCACTGAAAGGTATATCAAAAAGAGAAGCCTCAGAATCTTTAGAAGAGCTATTTAGATAGATTAGACCTCTAAATGTATCAAAATTTAAAACTGATTTGAACATATTAGATTAATCTATAATCTCTACATAGCAAGCTCTCACATATGAAATAACTAACATGACTGCTAATTAAAAACTATTGATATCAAATAAGAGATATTATACCTTAGTATCACTGATATAATAATAGAATTAAATTCCAAAAACATAAAGTGTTGCAGCACAGCTAGTTAGAGTCCAAAATAATATGCAAACTTTAGACAATTTACCTCTAATTTCTCTAAAAGCAGATATGATAAAAATGATAAAAATAACAATATAACCAAATAAAGAATATATAATAAATAGAAGTAGCATCAAGAAGAAGAAGAATATCTTGTTTTTATTTTTAACTTCATTGTTTAATTGATTACTATTATTATTATTATTATTATCTTATTCATCAGTAAATAGCAAAGAAAGATATTCTACTTAATATTATTAGTTAGGTCTCTAAGAGTAAAAACCTTATACAATCTAATTTCCAAATAATTAATTTGGTTATTAGATATTGATCTGCTAATTTTAATCTTTAGAATTTAAATTATAATAATTTTTTATCTATTCTTATTCATTTGATTAATTAGAAGATGGTAATTTTATATTTTGTGTAACTTAGTCTTAATTAAGATTTAGATTCCTTTGAGTGTTCTACTAGTCTACTATTTCTTTGTTAAGTGTTGTACCAAAATCCAAATTTATTTACTAGTTTTGCTAGTTTGTTTAACTCTAAATATTAAATGGATCCATGTCTAAGCAAATTTTAGGATCAACCATATTGAAGTTGCTTTAATTAGTGTTATTTTTCAAAATATTTTAATTATCAGAAGGATCATCTGCTTTTGGTGATGTCAAATTATTTTTATCAGTAGTCTAATTGTCTTTTTTACTCTAGTCCTCTTCATCAAATAGCAAATCTCCAAATCCCTCAAAAATATTATCGTATTTTTGACTACCTTTACTGGTATATTTTTTACTTATAATGGTTTCCTTTCTGTGTTTTGATTGTTTTGTAGCTTCATTCTCATCATCGCTTTTAATTTACTTTTTATCTTTCTATAAATGATGGTGTTTAGTTTCTAAGTTGATATTATTTTATTATTTTTAATTATGATGATGTTTCTATCTTTAAACCTAATCTAATTGCTCACCTTGAGTCAAATTCAGCTAAGAATTATACTTAAATTATGATTAAAAGCTAACTTAGTTTGTTTATAATGGCCCACTTTAAATATTCATTTAATTTATTTTTCAAATAAATATATATCAGAAATTATAATTTATTTTCTTATTTATTTATTTATTAATTAATTAAAATTATTCGAGCAATTTATGAATACTTACTTATTTATTTGTGTTTTTCAGTAAAATTTTGTTTCAAGGTGATCAAAATTAAAATCTCCACTTTTAAATTTTAATTATTTTTTCCAACCATGGATTAAAATGTAAATGGCATGCTAAGATATTTTAAACAAGAATATTTTAATTTGAAATTAGAAATAGCTTTGTCATTAATTTTACTGTTAGAAAAATTAATTACCATTTTAATACCTCTGTATTTTTAAATATATTACTTCCCAATTTACTAAAATTTAATAACATAAAAAATAATTTTATCTGATTAAAAATTAAGATTTTAATGACTTAAATGTGAATATTCAATAAAATAATTTCAGAATCGAAAATTAATATAGTATTTTTTAAATTTAAATTTTTTTATTTTTATTTTTAGAGTACATTTTAAAAATTATTACTAACTTTATCAAAAATAAATTATTAAAATTAATTGAAGTCAAAAAGAATTAAAAAATTTGAATTTATAAAAATCTAACAAGATGTTAATTAATATAATTGTAAAATTGAAATAGAGATTATTTGTCTTTTATTTAGTTTCAAATAAGAATTTATAATCTTTTTATCATTACAATTATGGAGATAAAATTATTATTAATATCAATTTAAAAGGAATTGAGCAAATATTTTTAAAATAATTAACTAAAATTACATCTAGTTTATAAATAAATTAATCTCATTAATTTGTATTATTGTTGTGTTAAAAAATCAAAGGTATTACTTCAAAATCAAAATTTAATTAATATTTAAATTTTAAGAATTAATTTTGAAAGAATTTATATTAAAATAAAATGGAATTAAAAATATTAGATATTGATAATATAAATGTAAATATGGTTGTAAAATTAAAATTAAGAAATTGAATTATCTTTCTTATAAAAAAAAAGTTTTCTACTATAAACATTGATTCAATAGAAATACTTCAGATTCAGAAAAAGCATATTTTTAAAAAAATGTAATTCCCATAATAAATTAACAAAAACATATACAATTAGATAATCTTCAAGAAAGGATGTTGTTTAGGTTGGAAGAATTTTAAAAAAGTTTAAAAATATAAAAGAATTATCTCTTTTGTTACCGTAAATTATACATAATTAGTATAATAATTTGATGCTTTCATAATAAAATTAGAGAATGTTATATTTGGTCTGAAGGATTATTTAGTATTAATCAAGCTATTTAAACTTATGATTTGCTTTAAAAGCTAGATATACATTTAAGGTAAATAATCTCTTGGACTAAATATTAAAATTATTATAACTTAGTAACAGCATGATTGGTCAATAAATTGCTTTACTGATTGGTGAAGTGATTGCTAAAAATATCCATTTGAGATACTTGAGAATAAAATTTAAGTAAATGATTTATTAATTAATTTGTTATTTTTTTATCTTGAATTTTTATCAAGAACAATCTAAAAACTATCATTTTAATATAAAAGTATTTTAGCAATCAGAGATGGTGAAGAAAGCGAATTTTTAGTCTCTAATTTAAAGAAATGTGATTATCTTGAACATCTAGAATTAGATTTAGAGTGAATACATATTCAAAGATTTTTGTTAAAATTATTTTTTTTAAATAGGAGGTGTCTAATAAAAAATAAGCTGCTATGTAAATTAGGTCAATCCATAATTAATTTGAAAAGATTATCTGTTCTCAAGCTAAATTTTAGGTGGTTAAATTATTTAAACTTATTTAAAATCTAAACAAAAAATAATAATTTTGATTTAACAAAATTTAAGAAAAATGAGAAAAAAATTTTTTTTTATATTAACTTTTAATAAAGTAAAAACCTATTTTTGATATAAAATATTTTTTGAACATTATCTTTTTGCATTATTTTTTATTATAATTTTTTTTATTTTAAGATTTTTTATTTACAATCTTCTTTTTTCTGTTTTCTTAATAATATAAAATTCAATAAAACTATAATTTATTGTAAATGACAAAATCCAATTCATCCAATGAGTTCTTATTTTTTATATATTTATTTTATTATTAAATAATAAATATTTTTTTTGTAAACTAACAGATAAAATGAAGTAGAAGATTTAGGGATTATTGACCTTTCTCAAGGTATTTAATAATGTGGATAAAACTTAAATGTTCTGATTTTAGATTTTAAGTAAAATGAAAGAAATTTTAAAATTAAATTGATAAAACTAAATAAATAGTTAAAATTTGCTCAAATATGAAAGTGCACAAAAAATTAGTTTGGCTATTTAAAGTTGCCCCTAACTTAGGATTTTACAATTATTTTTAAAGTATAATTTTAAATGTAAAATTAAAATTTAGATTAATTAAAATTAAAAGAGAAAATTGTATAACAAAGTATGGAGTAAATGAAATAGGAAAAGCCATAATTTAATGCAGTTATTTGGAAGAATTAAAGTTATCTTTATAGTATTATTATTATTTTTTTTTTTAAATACTAAAATTAATTTATTAATAGACATAATTTATTGCAAGAAGGATAAGTACTTGATTTTGGACTTTTTAATAAATAAAATCTAAAAAATATCTATTTAAACTTAACGTAAATTTTTCTTTTAATATTTAAATATTTTTTAATTAGTGAAAAGTAATATTTATATTAATTGATATTTAAAAGAATAAACTTTTTGTTAATAAAGATATTTTTTGATATTTAAAAATATGGAATACTTTAATTTATTAATATAAAAAAAGTTATTGTTTAATAAACTCAAACGATATGTATAATTTAAGTAAGCAGATATCTGAGTGTAAATAATTAAAAATAATGAATCTAATACTGCAGTAAAATTATGAAGCTATAAAAAGATATTCTTTTATTATTTTTTTTACAAAGGAGAAACAATTATTGTTTTGAGAGCTTGTTGGATTTTGCCAAAAGTACAGTGCAACTTTAGTAATTATTCAAGATAAGTATAAATCTATCGTAAATAATTAACTTTATCAACTATAAATAAGCAAATTTAATATATTTTATATAAAATTAGAGTACCTATTTTCTAAAAATCTGAATTAACTTAATTTATTAGGACTTTTTCTTAAATCAAAAATTTAATTGCATTTGATATGCTTATTGGGTAATGTTTTTATAATTTATATTTCTAATCTTATAAATTATATATAATTATAAAGGGACTATGCTGATTTGAAGACTTACAATTAAATAGCTAAAAAATATTTTAAAAGATTAATTTTCATAAACATCAATGTTTATTATTATAGATTAGATTATGATTGATTGACTTATTGTTTTTGTTTAAGGTTTATTGCTATTTTTTCAGTAATAATTTAATATTAATTATTTTGAAAATTATTTAAATGTTTTAGAAGTAAAATAAAATTATAAATTTAGTAAAAGTAAAAAATTTGTATTGTATGTATGTATATGTACCTCTTAGGTAGTTTTCTTTTTATATATTGTAATCCTGTAATAAAAAATCACCAACTGTGTAGATACAGATATAGGTATTTCATTTAATTTTTATAAAATGGTAATAAAATTGGGTTTCAACTTCAATCCTATGTTTTTCCCCCCCTTTCCAATTTTTTATATTGTGTTTATACGCAATTAAATAAACTAATATGTATAAACCCAAGAAACTGAAATAGATAGCAGCTTCCTTGCTTACTTTTTGTTTTAGTAAAAAAAATGAGGTATTTATATCTCAAGTAATATGTGAATGTTATAAATTTAGAATATTTAATATATATGTAATATCTCAGTGATTTTATGGAAAGTTCAAATATTTAGTGGAAAGTTGTTTTTTAAAAAAATGTATATTTAAAGTTTGTTTTCTAAAAAATACAAATTAACATATAGATAATACATTTTAGTATTTATTTATTTGTAGATAGATAATAATTTAATCAAAAGAGGATTAAATATCCAATCAAGGTGAAGACTGATGAAATTAAAATTTGAGCAGAAACTGAAACTTTTTTTCCAGTGACACATTCATAAATTTATTTTTCAGCATTATTAACTATTGAAGAACTACTTTTGCAGGTAGAGAAAATGCATTTTTAAATACCATCTAAATCATCTTAACTTTTGACTACACTAGGGCATTTATTTGCAATACATTCACCTTAAGCTTAAAATGCAGTTTGGCAATCTGCTGGATTATTTTAACATCCTAACAATGATGGTTCAACGCATTTAACGAGCTTTGCAATTTAAGGATTAGTTGATATTTAGCATTCAGCATAATCTTCAAATTTCTTAATTAAAGGTTAGTAAGTTGGTTTGCAAGTAGTAAAGCAAGTTAAAATAGCCTAGAAATCACCTGCTTAAATGTTAGTACAACTAGTTTAAACACAAGATTCAAGTTTTGACAAAGCATCTTGACATTCTTAAGGATTAGGATCATCAGCACATGTAGGTTTTTGGCATTAAGGATCAGCAGCTTAAGTAAATGCTAATAAGGAAATAAGTGCTAAAGTTATGTAAATAGATTTCATTTCTTGGGTTATTTTGTTTTATTTTTTGTTTAATTATTTAATTATGATAAATTTATCAATTTTTTAGAATTGTATTTATAGTAGATAGATAGATAGGTAAACACCAAACAAAAATTAAATTAAGGTAAATCAATTTGATAGAAAATTAAGAATTCCACCTATTCACAGATTAGTTTTTTCCTGGTCATATAATTTAAATTACTTATTCAGAAAAATTTAATTAAAATAGGAGCGATCAATTTAATTTTTGGATCGAATTCTGTTTAATAGTTTTTCTAGACAATTATAATCGTACTAGCCAAATTGAAAGAAAATGACCATCCAAAATATTTTTAAATAAATTTCATAAATTCATACAAAAAGAATAAAATCATTTATAGAGTTATTCAAAATATCAATTTTTAATGAAAAGAAAAAGGATTTCTTTAAAATATTTAAGAAATTTTGAAGAAAACAAATAAACAAAAAGAGGAAAAACATAAGTTTAGTTAATTTTCTTTCATAAAGTGTAAAGAGAGATTTTTTTTATATAAAATTTAATTTACAATCATCAGCTTTACCTTTGAGCTGTAAACACTGATTTTGATGTTTTTTTTAGCCCTAAGCATTACTTCCAATTAATATGTTTATCTAAATTAAAAAATATAAATTTGTCCTTTTAATTAAATAATTTACGATAGATCGTATTATTACAAGCTGATCATAAAATTATCATTTAGCTCTCTCTCTCTCTTTCTATTTATTTATTTATCTATTCTAAAAAAATAATAATTTTTTATTACTTTTTTTAATATGAAACAAAAGCTCGATTTTTTGCGGTAATTATTCATTTTTAAAATAAACTTTTAAGATTTAATAATATTTATCATTTCTCTGTGATTAAAAGTGGCAACTCTTTAAATTAGCAATTAAAAAAATTGTATATTTAAACAAAATATTTTTCAATTAAAATAAATACCAAATAATTTTAATTTTTTTTAGTCATTAATCTATATTATTTTTTAATTATAACAAATAAATTAAATATACCTAATATAAAATTGCTCACTCAAACAACTTTTGTTTAAATTTACAATGTAATAAATAAATAAAAATAAAAATATATATTAGGATGTAAATTTTTTTAATTTTATATTAGAAAATTGAAAAAATAAGGTATAAATTTATTTTTATCAATAAACTTTTCATTTTTCTGTAATGGCAAATCATTCAATATCTAACTAAAAGTCATTTAAGCTATTTTTTTAATTTGATGTTTATTTTACATAAAATTTTCTTTTATCATGTCTTATAAACAAAAATAAGTAAAGTTTCTTATTACTAATTAAATTCTTGTACAAAGTCTAATTTAGATTTTTAATTATTGATAAAGTCACTCAAAATTTTTGTTGTTGTGACAAATAAAGCACCATCTAAAATTATTTAATTAATTTTTTCTAATTTGATAAGTATTTTACTGAATTTTTTTTATATTATTTCTGATTTTAAAAAATTCATAAAGCTGTTGTTTTCTCTTAATTATTATACAAAGTCTAACTTAGACTTCTAATTAATCACGATGAAAATAATTTAATCTCCATTTTCTTATTAAAAGCAAGAGCTTAATTAAAGTAAACAAAAACACTATACAAATAAATTAAGATTTATATTTAAATAATTAATACATAAAACATATCTAAAAACATTTAATTTGTTTTAAAATCTTCTCATTCTAAATATTGAATATATGCGTAAATATAACCATTCAAAAGTTTTGTATAAATTTTATTATAGAATTATGAAACATACTTTACCTATTCGTAATGATAAAATAATGCATGATGGAAAACCTCCAAAAATAGTTTATCATATACTTATTTTCGAAGAATTTTTTTTTTTCAATTAAAATAAACAACCATTTTTTATTTTAAATTACAATTCTTTTTAAAATTTCTTATATATTTATCAAATCTTTAAAGTATATTTGTTTTCTAATCAAAAAGATTCAAGTTATTTACTTTAAAAACTATTTTATTTTAAATTTTATTATTGTTTCCTCTTAGTTCCACTTTTATAAATTTCCATTTATTATTCGAATGATTATTTTTGATAAAGTTATTATTTTTCTTTTTCTTTAAATTAATTAGAGGATTAATAAGATATCTTTCTATATTTATTTGTTTGTTTACTTCACTTCATTAAATTAAAAGATGCTTATCTGTTTATATGTGAATTTTTTCTAAAATTAGATTGAATTAAATGTAGTAAAGACTTAAATTATTATTATAGATAACATATTTCTTTATTTGATGCAATCTTGTGAAAGTTTTAGTAGCAAATTTTAATTGATTTACTAAGATATTTTAAGTTCAAGGTTATAGAAATAAAAGTATAATATCATCAAATTTTCTTTAAAAAATCAAAAAAGAGATGTTTTGCTCTCCAAAAATACTTTATTTTATTTTTATTACTAACATTTCAATAATTATTATAAAACAAAAAAATGTTAAGTACACTTTGATCTTTTATTTAGAGTGAATATATTATCTAGCTTAACAAATTTTTTATTTTGAAATTCTGGTCAACATATATTTAAACAACACTTTCGTCTATTCCCTCGTAGATACACTAAATATTAATATCATTAAACTAAATTGCTTTTTAATTAATTTAAACGACACCTGAAATTTTTGCTTCGTTTTAAATTATTTGAAGTAGGTGTAGTTTAAAATAATTATATACCATATTTATTCATGGCTAGTTGCGAATTGGGTTTATGAATATTGGAGAATTTTCAAAAATTAAAATTTTAGAAAATTTTTTTGTTTTTTACTAAATCATAACAGAAGACAACTGAAGTTTTGCATTTAATCAATTTTTTAAACTATGATTTACTTTTAATCTTAATTAATTTGTTTTTGTTAATTATGATGATAAAAATTGATGCAAATTTTTGATAGTAGTTGAATACTTATAAAATTGAAATAGAGATTATGTCTTTCATTTAGTTTCAAATAAAAATTTAATAGTCTTTTTATTATAATTACGAATATAAAATAATTATTAAAATTTATAAAAAATGAAATTGAGCAAATATTTTTAAAATAATCAATTAAATTCTAGTTTATAAATAAATAAATCTCATCAATTTATAATTTTATTGTGTTACAAAATCAAAGGAATTTCTTTAAAAACCAAATTTAATTCACAAATATTAAGAATTAATTTTCAAAGAATTAATAGTAAAATAAAATGGAATTAAAAATATCAGATATTGATAATATAAATGTAAATATGATTGTATAATTAAAATAAAGAAATTGAATTATCTTTCTTATAAAAAAAAGCTTTCTAATATTAATATTGATTCAATAGAAATACTTGAGATTCACAAAAAGTATATATTTTAAAAAATGAAATTCATATTATAAAATTAATAAAAACATATACAAATAGATAATGTTCAAGAAAGGATGTTGTTTAGGTTGGAAGAATTTTAAAAAAATTAAAAAATATAAAAGAACTATCTCTTTTGTTACCGTAATTATATAAAAATTATTATAATTTGATGCTTAAATATTAAAATTAGAGAATGCTATATATGGTCTGAAGGATTATTTAGTATTAAGCAAGCTATTAAAACTTATGATTTACTTTAAAAGCTAGATATACATTTAAGGTAAATAATATCTTGAACTAAAAATAAAAATTATTATAAATTAGTAATAGCATGATTGGCCAATAAATTGTTGTACTGATTGGTGAAGTAATTGCTAAAAATATCCATTTGAAATACTTGAGAATAAAATTCAAGTAAATTTTTTTACAAATTATTTTGTTATTTTTTTTCTTATTTAAAAACTATCCTTTCAATATCAAAGTATTTTAGCAATCAGAGATGGTGAAGAAAGCGAATTTTTAGTTTCTAATTTAAAGAAATGTGATGATCTTGAACATCTAGAATTAGATTTAGAGTGAATGCATGCATTATCAAAGATTTTTATTAAAATTATTTTTTTTAAATAGGAGGTGTCTAATAAAAAACAAGCTGCTATGTAAATTAGGTTAATCCATAATTAATTTGAATAGATTATCTCTTCTCAAGCTAAATTTTAGGTGGTTAAATTAAATTGAAATTTTTTAATTTATTTAAAATCCAGATAACAAATAATAATTTTCATTAAAGCAAAATTTAAGAAAAATGAGAAAAAAAATTAAGGCTTAATTAAATAAAAACCAATTTTTGATAAAAAATATTTTTTGAACATTATTGTTTTCGATTATTTTTATTATAAAATTTCATAATTTTTTCAATTTTAGGATATCTTATTTACAATTTTCTTATATATTTTTTTAGAAAAATAAATCAATAAAACTATGACTTATTTTAAATAGCAATCTCCAATTTATCCAAATGATTTCTTATTTTTATCTATTAATTAATTAAATAGCAAATAATTTTTTGTAAACTAAAAGATAAAATGAAGTAGAAGATTTAGGGATTATTGACATATCTAAAGGTATTTAATAAAGTGGATAAAACTTAAATGTTCTGAGTTTAGATTTTAAGTATTATTGCAAATATTTAATATGAAATTGATAAAATTAAATAAATAGTTAAAATTTCCTCAAATATGAAGGTGCACAAAAAATTAGTTTGGCTATTAAAAGTTGCCCCTAACTTAGGATTTTACAATTATTTTTAAAGTATAATTTTAATTGTAAAATTAAAATTTAGATTAATTATAAATAATATTCAAAGAGAAAATTGTATAACAAAGTATGGAGCAAATGAAATAGGATAAGCAATAATTGAATGTAGTTATTTGGAAGAATTAAAGTTATCTTTATAGTATTATAAAATTTTTGATTTTTTTAAATAATAAAGTTAATTTATAAATAGACATAATGTGTTGCATGAAGGATAAGTACTTGATTTAGGGCTTTTAAATAAATAAAACCTAAAAAATATCTATTTAAACTTAACGTAAAATATACTTTAAAAGCTTTAAATTTTTTAATTAATAAAATTTAACTTTTATATCAGTTGATATTTAAAAGAATAAACTTTTTGTTTTTAAGATATTTTTTAATATAAATAAAGTTCTTGTTTTATAAACTCAAATGATATGTATAATTTAAGCAAGCAGATATCTGGGTGTAAATAATTACAAATAATGAATCTAATACTGAAGTAAAATTATGAAGCTATAAAAAGATATTCTTTAATTATTTTTTTTACAAAGGGCAAACAATTAAAGTTTTGAGAGTTTATTGAGTTTAGCCAAAAGTACAGTGCAACTTTAGTAATTATTCAAGATAAGTATAAATTTATAGTAAATAATTAACTTTATCAATTAAAAATAAGCAAATTTAATATATTTTATATAAAATAAGAGCACCTATTTTCTAAAAATATGAATTAACTTAATTTATTAGGACTTTTTCTTAAATAAAAAATTTAATTTCATTTGATATGCTTATTGGGTAATATTTTTGTAATTAATAATTATAATCTTTGAAATTATAAATAATTATATAGAGACTAAACTGATTTGAAGACTTACAATTAAATAGCTAAAATGTATTTTAAAAGATTACTTTTCATAGACATCAATGTTTATTATTATAGATTAGACTATGATTGATTGAATTATTATTTTTGTTAAAGGTTTATTACTATTTTTTCAGTAATAATTTGATATTAATTATTTTGAAAATAAAAATTTACTATATTTTAGTAAAAATAAAAAATATGTATTGTATCTATGTAAATTATAGGTACAGCGTATGCAGTTGCATTTTATATATTTAATTAATCAGTCTTTTCAAATGAGTAACTCATCATTTATCATTAATATTTTATTTTTGAATTATTCGAAAAATATTTAAATAATCAAAAATAAATTTGAAATTTTTAAATTTTCTTTAAATTAATGAAATAAACAAATAAAAAAATATGAGAATATTTGCCTTACCATTCTCATCGTACATTCCCTAGATTTAAAAGATTTCTATTTTAAAAATTATAAAGAATAAATTAATGATGGAGAAGTAGTTTGCAGCATATTGTTTACTTCAAATAAACTTCATTTTCAAGACGAATGATGCAAGGTGATAGGTAAGATTATTTCAATTTATCTAAAATTATTTAAATTAAAAAAAATATTTTTAAATATTAATGAATTATGTTTTTTAAATTTTAGAAATTATATTTTAAAGAAATTAATTTGAAATATCTAAATATTTTTTTAAAATTTTTTTATCAAAAATTAAATAAAAATCAATATAATCCCAACACAAATTTTTAGTCTCAAAAATATATGATGAGGTTTATCATGGGAGGACCTCACATATTTTTGAAAATTAAAAAAAAAATAGTAATCAAATAAACTAATATTAATAAATCAAAGAAACAGAAATAGGCAATAGTGTTCTTGTTTATATTTTGTTTTAGTATAGAAAATGAGGTATTTATCATCTAAAGTAATATTTGAATGTTCTGAATTTAGAATATATAACATTATATATGTAATATCTTAGTGATTTTATGAGAAATGAAAATAGTTAGTGAAAATTTATTTCTAAAAAAAATTTAAATTTAAAGTTTGTTTCTATAAAACACAAATTTACATATTTATTTTTTAGATTTATTTATTGATTTAATAATAATTTAATCAAAAGAGGATTAAATATCCAATCAAGGTGAAGACTGATGAAATTAAAATTTTAGCAGAAACTGAAACTTTTTTTCCAGTCGCACATTCATAAATTTATTTTTCAGCATTATTAACTAATGAAGAGTCGCTTTTGCAGGTTGAAAAAATGCATTTTTAAATACCATCCAAATCATCAAATCCTTTGATACTACTAGCACATTTAGATTGAACGCATTAGGATTAAGCTTAAAGTGCAGTTGCGCAAGTTTATTAATCATTTTAACATCCTAGCATATTTGCTTGAACGCATTTTGAAAGGGTTTAAATTTACTAATTAGTTGATAAGCATTTAAAAAAATCTTAATATTTCTACTTTAAAGGTTAGTATGTTGGTTAGCAAGTAGTAATGCAAGTTAAAAGAGCTTAGGGATCTTAAGCTGATAAGTTAGCACACTTAGTTTCAAAACAAATTGCAAGTTGTGACTAAGCAGCTTGACATTATTAAGGATTAGCATCACCATCACAACTAGGAAGTGGACAGGGGAGATCAGCAGCTTGAGTAAATGCCAATAAGGAGATAAGTGCTAAGGTAATGTAAATAGATTTCATTTCTTGGATTTATTTTGCTTTTTTTTGTTTTAATTAATTTAATTATTATGGATTTACCATTCTTATAGAGATACATATAAAGTAGTAAGTAAACATCAAGCAAAAAATAAATTAAGGTAAATTAATCTGATTGAAAGTTAAATATCTCCTATTCACAGATTAGTGTTTTCCTGGTCATAGCTTATTTTAATTTCACTCAAAAAAAATTAATTAAATTATCAGCTACCTTATCTTTAGGAATTCTGATTTTAATACTACATAGGCAACTGTAATTCCACTTGCTAGATTACAGAAAAAAACCACCGAAAATATTTATAAATAAATTTCATAAATAAATAAATAAAATAAGATTAAAATCATTTTCAAAGCTGCATTTTTAATTTGAATTAAGAAAGAAAAGAAAAAAATTTTTGTTTTTAATCAAATAAATTAACAAAAAGACGAAAAGATAAATTTACTTAATTTTTTTTTGAAATAGGGTTGAACTTAGTTTTGAATATTTGTCTACTTTTTAGTTTTGGATGTGAATATTGATTTTGATGTTTTTTTGAGCTCTTAATAATACGTATATATGGATTAAAAAATTAAATTTGTCCTTTTAATTTAATTATTTCTGATAGGTAATTTTTAAAATTTGATCATAAGATTTTCTTATTGCCTTTTCTGATGAATTTATCTTATCTATCAAAAAAAATAGTATGTTAATATATTAAACACAAGTTAAGTTTTTTACTAAAATTATTCATTTTTTAATTAAAATTTTAAAGTCTAAAAATACTAATCTTTTCTAAGTAACTAAAAGAATTAATCTTTAAAAGAGATATGAATAAATAATATCAAGCTTACTTAAAAAAATAATTTTAATAAATTTATGACAACTAATTTTAACTTATGTGGGTATTAATTTAAATTATTTTTTAATTTTAAATTAGATACCGTGCATTCTCATTAATTAAGGCCAACTTATATTAAGGCCATTTTAAGAGAATTTTTAAATATGGCCAAATTTTCTTGAAAAAAAATTTTTTTATCTAGCTTTAATTAATGAGGATTTAGAGTATGTATGTATTAGTTTTAAATCTTATATAAATTTTTTTATAATTAATTTATTATTTTTTAAGTTAAGCCAATTAAATATCTAGTCACATGAACCACTAGATTTTTAATTGGCATATTACCATTTGGATATTTTCTTTTACTTAATATCTATCTAATTAAAAATTTTTGAAGAATTTATATTAAGATTATTATCTATCTAGGATTGTATAGTCAAAATTTAATCAATTTTTAGAGACTTAATGATTTTTATTATAATCAAGTTTTATTTTCTTTATTCATATATCATATATTAATAAAAAGAATCTTAAATAATAATTTGATCTTTTTAGAAAAAAAATGTCTAAACTATTTATTCTAATATTTGAGATGTTTATTTTTTCTAAAACTTGCTTTGTTTATACTAATAAGAGTTATTAGGTTGACTGATTACAATTATTTTTTAAAAACCATATAAATTAGAATCTTTTACCTTCTAAGCTTAACTTATTAGTTTTTAAGCATAAGCAACACATAAAAGGTAATTCTTTTATTAAAGTTTAAATATCATAGTTTTAGATTTAATCAGTGAATAAAAATTGATAAAAATTTCAAATTAGAATTTATTTTTATTTATTTAGAGAATATAATAATTTATAATATAAATCATTTCTTTCTTTGTATTTGATATTAATAGCAATCAAAATATTTTAAATAGGGATATAATATTTATCAAAATTATTTAAAAATGAATTGTCATATTTTATTTATATTTATATTTTTTTAAAATTGTATTTTTTTTGTTTTTAATTTAAATTCATTTGATCTGAACTTATAATTTGCACAGTATTTCTATACATTTATTTTTAGCTTAACTAAAGAAGCAAATTTTGTTTTTTTTATGATATTTTAACTACTAATATTTAATGTATTTGGGTTTTCAAAAATCAGCTAGGAATATTTGTATGTTTCTTAATATATATATTACTCTTGTTTATAGTACACTCACTATTTCAAGGATAATTAAATTCGTAATCTTTATTTTATTTTCAATTTAACAAATTCATATTAGCTGTATTATCAAAGAGGATTCTAATTTCTGTAGTTTTAAGATTGTTAAAAGAATTTAGTAGCTTTAGTTAGCTTTAAGATGTTAGGAATTAACTATATATAGAATGGCTAGTAAAAGCTATGTTAAAAAGCCGTATTATTTCTCTTTTAGAAATATCACTTTTGGTTGATTGTTTAATAAAATAAACATTTACTAAGAGATGGGAATAGTAAAAAAGTCTCTTCTATGAGAAATTTTATGATAAAAGATCCATTAAATATAAAAAATATTTATTTATCATTTAATCTTGAGTAAAAAAGAATAAATATATCACCCATAAAAATTAGCTGAATTAGATAAAAAAATTTTATTAGTATTTACACATTTATTTTCTAATATCAAAAAGCTTGTGTTACTTATTTCTTTCTGCTTTTATTAAATTTAAAGATTTTACAAATGAAATGTGTCATTATTTATTTAATAATTATTTAAAATGATAAATAGAACATATATAAAATTGAAGCAGCTTTTTCAATTAGATTTTACAATAAATATTAAAATATAAAATATTTTTCAAAAGCACAATAAATATATTCAAAATTAAAATTTATTTTAATTTTTTAAAAAAATTAAGTATTTATTAAAAAATTAATTAAAAATATTAAAAAAGTATAAATCGTTTATTTTAAATTTATTTTAAAAACGATTTAAAATATAAAAATAAACTTATTTTTATTTGTTTTTGGATAATAAAAAATATATTTTATGGAATTTATTTTTAAAAATAATTTTTCAGATTTCATCAAATTTAATTGCTACTCAATTATTTAGTGTCTTCAAATTAATTTTTATTTATTGGATTTTGTGTATTTTAAAAAGAAGGAATTTTCAGCTAAGGACCATACTTAAAGTGTGGTAAAGAGGAAACTTTATTATCTAATTCACCTACTGATCTGTTTATATAGTCAGCTTTTTCATCAATTTCATCATTTTTTTAATCAATATTAATTGAGCTAGGGTTGGAATAATTTATTTTGATAGATTAATCAAATGCTATATTTACTAAGTTTTCTATTTTTTAGGATTAAATTTCTTTCAGAAAAGAAGATTAATTTGCCTATATTACCTATTTTGTTTACAGTAGAGGAGATTGAGAGGCATTCATTATTTCAAAACTTTATGAAAACTTTTTAATTTAGTTTTGAAATTCATCTACTGAGTTGGTATTACCTTAAACCTGATCTACATCATAAGAATTATCTTTGATTATCAAATGATACTAGAAGCAAACAAAGCGAATATTATCGTAAACTCTTATGATATAATGATTAATATCTAACTTGGTGGGTATTCCTTCCAAAATTATGACACCGTTTTTGTAATCGTAGGATAACCAGCTTGGTAAAGAGACATATTTAGAAATGGGCAGACTTTTATATTAAAGATTAAAAAACTTTCTTAAAAACAAGCAGCAACCTTCTTCTATCTTTTCGAAAGCTTCTACTGACATTAATTCATTCTTTTTTAAATGAAGAGATTCACCATAGCATTTAACTATATTTTTGGAGTTGACTAGATCTAAGCCCAGAGCATCAGCAAAGAGGACTTTAAATTATTAATTGAATTTTTAAAAAATTTATAATCTAAGAATTAAATATAAAAAATAAATAATACCTTCTTTAAGTAAGAATGGATTTATACCATATTTTTAAATAGAATAGAACTGATTTAGACTAGTATTTTAAATATTTGGTATCATCTGTAACAATTTTAGTTACTTAACTATTTCATGATTTTTTAAAGTTGTTTTCGAAAATGCTAATGGTACTCCAAATTAGTCTAACTCATTTGTAGCTGTAACTTCAACATAATCCTTATACCAATCGTTTGCTAAGTACTCTCCTGCTTTTATAGAGTTTTTTTTCAGCTGTTGATAGGCATTAAGAGTTTTTTTTTCATTTTCTAATAAAAATCTCACAACTATTGCTTTTAAGCAGTAATAAAACCTGCTATTTTCATTTTACAAATCTTTGGCATAATTTTATATTTGGTAATTTTACATATTTAATTAAATAGTCAAGTTTTATTAGATCATAATATTAAATAATTTCTCCAAGTTAAGTGAGTCTTAAGTGCCTTTAACTAAAAATTAAACAAAACCGTACAGACTATTATTGACATTTTATAAGCAAAAATTTTAAATAATATTGTTTATTTATTCATTTTGATCATTAATTGTATCTGTTTTTTTAAAGTTAAGCTAGTGAGAATACTAAGAACTATTATCATTTTATATATCAAATATTTGATTAGGAAGTTTTTATTTCCTAATTTGTTTGCTTGAAAGTTGCTATGATTCTTTATATTTTGATTTACTATTTTAAAATATTTAATTTACTAAATCATTTTCTTATTCTACTTCTGAAGTATTTTGATTTTAGTTTGAGTTTATTTATTCATTTTGATCCTTAATTGTTTCTGTTTATTTAAATTTAACTTATGAAGTATTATCGTTCGACATTTCTAATTATTGCTTAATTTATTTTTATTTCAAGCTAAATTTTTATGAAAAATGATGGGAATTTTTTTATTTTTTTGATTTATTTTTTTTTAATGCTTAACTTTTTTATAAGTTTTATTATTCTTTGTCTTAATTATTTTAACTTAAATTAATCTTATCATGCTGTTTTTTATCAAGTAAAAGCTTATCAAAGCAAGCTTGTTATGATTCATTTGCTAAAAACATTTATGTTTTTTAGACTTTGATAACTGGATTTTCTTACTGTTTTGTATTAAAGCTGCTATTACGATTCTCAAATGAGAAATTCATAGATTAATTCACTTATAAATTTGGAGTTTTAGTTCTATTAAAAACCTAGGATTACAATTATTTTTGAACGACTGTTACTTTTTATAAAGATTGACCAATCTTTTTCAGAAACTTTTAGAAAAATAAGCTCGCAATACTATAATCTTAGTCTAAAATAGCTATTTTTTTTCTATAAATTTGATTGACATAAGCAGTTTCTGTTGAGTATAAAGTTTTATTTTTAAAATAAATATTCATGAAAATAGATCTTTATTTATAAAATCCAACAGCAAAAGCCAATGGACCTAAAATTTGAATTAATAAGTTAAAAATGTAGGTGAAGGACATCAGGTATATTCTTAAGTAAAAATCTTAAAAATTGATTGTATATCCGTTTGTAACTTGAAATCTAAGATAAACAGTTTGAAATAAATAGCTAGAAGGAGGGGTTCCTTGTATACGAAGGTTTAAACTATCAAATTTAATAAAAGAATCTGAAGAAAGTGGAGAATATTCTCCATTTATTTTTTATAGTATTTGGTATGTTAAAGTAATGGAGTCTGTATCCTAAAATGTGTTCTAATCAAATTCGATCATGAATTGATCATCAATTTAGAGTTCAGCTAAATGATATTACTTATTAACTTAATCCTAAATCGATTTTTGCTAGATTATATCAGATTTAAGCTTTAAGAATGAGACTTATTAAGATATATTAAAGTTTAAGTTTAAATCATAATTAACATTATCAATAATTTAAACTGAAATTTACTATGATTCATTATAAGTTCCATTTTTCCCTGCTATCCTTTAGTCAAAATATAAAATTTTATTATAAAAAACTTAATTTATGTAATCCAATTACCCTTATATTTTCATTTGAGTTAATTACTCATTAAAATAAATAATTAAGCTGGGATATATTTTTTGAACGAAAATAAAAGGAGAATTATTTGATAGAGTTAGACTTACAGTAACATCTTTAACGTTTGAAAAAATCATTTATGAGGAGTTAGTTATGTTAAAATACAAAGAGCTTTCAACATTAAATATAAATTAATTCAAAATAATTGATCTCTTAAAAGTTTCTGTTACATATTATTAAATCATATCAAACCTTACAGGATCTATGCTGATTCCAGCAAAAGCTGTTTAAATATTTAGGTATTGCTATTAAGTAGAGTCAAATAAGTTAGTTGCACAATTTTACCTATCTGTGTAACCATTATGCTGAAGAAATTAAAAGATTAAAGCGCTTTCATTTTGAGTTGTGGTAATATCTTCGTTGTTAAATATAAAAGATTTTTCATCTAGCTAAAGACATGTTTAAGTAACCAAAATTAAATAGCTTTAAAAGTCGTTTTCAAAATCCAAAGATTCTTTCGGAATCACTAGATTTAGCACAATTTATAAATTAGGATCACTCTAATTTTAATCGATATCAATCCAATTAGGTAAACTTTTCAGCTACAAATTATTGTAGTAATATATTTATGAAATTATTTAGTTTTACTTTTTATAGAGAGAAGTAAACCTAATTATGTAGGACTAACCTATTAGAAAATTTTCGTTACTTTTCATTTGAAGAGAAGTATCAGCTCCATTTAAAACTTCTCTTTCAACATGAATAAGCACTTAATTTTGCAAGTTATACAGTCTCACTCCGTATTTATTAGTCGAGAATAAAAAAGATAAACCTGTTTAATCTAAAATAAATAAATCAATCAATATGAAAAAAAAAAAATTTTTAATAATGAAATAAGCTTTAATTTGTAGTTACCAACACAGGTTGTTGTAGAGGTTTACTATTAGATGGTGGATTTCATTATAATTCTTAAATTTTATTTGTCTGTTAAATCTATCAAAGTTAAAGTTCCTGAATCTGTAGTAGATATTATTCCGTATTTCTCATCTAAAGTAAAGGAAATATATTTTGCCCAGCCATTTGTGATAAAGCTTCCAATAACAACTATCTGAGGTAATTAAGTAGAGTCTAATAGCACTAATCCATTAAATCCGTCAATTAAATATATAATTTGATCTGTTTTTGATCTCATTAAGGTTTCGCCACCACTTGTCCTCCATTGATTAACCAATTTAGGATTTTTCATATCTGAAGTATCGTAAATAAATAATCCAACATTTCTAGCAACTGCCAATGCATGTTTTTTATCATGAGATAGAACAGCACCACAAAAATTACCTATTACATCTGAATTACTGTACATAGATATAACTTCGAATTTCACAAAATCAACGAGAGCTATTCCAACTTAGTAAGACATTACAGCATGTTATTCGTCTTCACTTAAGTCCATTTACTCACTATAATAAACTTAATCATATACTAAGGCTTTATCAAATTAAAAGGAATATTCACCATTATCGGAAACAATAACTTTAAATCTGTATGCAATTATATTTAAATCATATTATGTAGAAGTAAAATAAATATATTAGTCATTTTTTGAAAAATATATATTTTCAACATAGAATCCCCAAGGAATTTAATCAGGAGAGCTAAATTACATAAGTTTGTTTGTACTAACTATTTATTGAAGTACCGAATCAAATTAATATTATAATTACATTTTGGAAGGATTTTATTCAGTGTAGGAATTAACTTAAATTTTAAATACACAGAGGCCATCTTTGTCAAAACCACCTAAAAAATAATTATTATTTTAAGATATTGTGCATCTCCATTTATAATTAGAAGTACTTTATGTAAACATCTAAGATTATTAAACATTAAATAAGTTTGGTATTTAGTTAAAAAGCTAAGGCTGTTATTTTCGAAAAACATACACAGATAAGGAATTGGAATAAAAAATGTATTAGTTATCAAATTTATTGTTGTTATTATTGTTTAATCTAGGAGATAAGCCTATTGAAAAAGATTACCCATTTAATTGAATTTACTAAAAAAACTAAGGATTAAGGACATCTTATATATTATATATTAGTATACCCAAAGACCTTGCACCAATATAGAGAAATTTATCATCAGAACTTATAGCTATAGAAGAAAGAAATTCAGAAGTGGTTGTTATGTTTAGCATGATCATATTAACAATACCTAAATATATTTATTTTTAAATTAAAATAAAAAAATTTAATAAATCTAAAATAAAAAATTAACAAAATCTTAAAATAAATTATAAGAAAGATATTTTGTTTTTAAATTGTTTTTGTATTTAATCAACTATTTGATTCAAATATTAAACTAAGTGATTTAATATAATTTTTATTTTTTCTCAATTGATCAATTTTTACTTTTACTAATTAGGGGATGAATGAATAATTAATTAATTAATAATTGATTTATAATTTACTTCTACTTACTTATTGCTTAGTTAAATAAAATGAATAATGTAAAATAAACTAAGATTTACACCTAAAATTATTTACTTGTTAAATTTAAAGAGAAAAAAAAAGTAATTTATGAATTTGTCAAATGTTTTTTAGTCATAATAGATTTAAAATTAATGTTATTTGATTTACTTTCATTTTGATCTTCAACATTATCTCCTACTAGCATCAATTAATTCAAATTTTAAAGTAGAAAAATTCCTTCCCACATATCTATAGCAATAACATACTAGTTGTTACTTTAGATAACAAAATTTACCATGCTAGAAATAGCTGGCTTTCTTAATATTCTTGTAAGATTTACATGTAGATTATCATTTTCTAAATATTTATCAATCTTGAAAGCAAGTAATCCATCTTAATCAGCGGCTATGTAAAAAAGATTATCATTTGGAGAGATATGTCCATTATAAAAAACCATTAAAGGATAGTTCAACTATCCAAGTTAAATAATATTAGTCATATTTCTTACATCATACCATTATAATATTCCCAAATAGCCAATTATAAACATAATTTCTTCATTTAAGCTTAATTAAATATCTACAATTGTTATAGATGGATCATCAATTTGGTTAATCATATGAACACTAAAATCTTTTTAGTCAACCCTTAAAATACCTATCTTTTCTTTCATTCCTATAAATATAAAGTTAGCATCATTTGTAATCTAAACGGTTTACACAAAACTTTAATCTGAAGGTTAAATATAATAACTTTTAAAAGAACTATCTATAACCATCAATCCTCCTTAGCCAATAGCAATAACTGCTATACTAGCTGAAGATGCAACTTTAATATCACTAGATGTTCCATTTATACTCTTTAAGTCATATTCTTTATAAGGAATAGAGCTATATACGAAATCTACTGAGCTCTGTGCTTAGATAAATGTTTAAATTTATTTAAATAATACTATAAAAAATATTAAATATGCTTTCATTTTAATATATTGATTTTATAATCAATTAGTTAGTGATTACTTAACTTATTTTCTATTTATTTATCTCTTTATTTATTTTTTTTTGATTTTTGATTATTAACTTAAAAAAACTAAACTAATAAATAAATAAGAATAAAATGTTTAAAATTCTATTTATTATATTTTTTAATAAACAAGTTTTGATTATGTTAACTTCCTCATAAAATCAATTTGTGCTTTTTTAATTTCAAGGCTTAAATATTAATTATAAAAAGTGTTTACAATAAGTTAATATAAGAATAAGAATACTAGATATAATTTAAGAAAATAAAACTAGCATAAAAGTAAAAATAAAATTTATAATTTTAAATTACCTGATTTATTTTTTATAATAGTTTTTTGATTTATAATATTACATTTTTAATTTTAGTTGAAATCAAATCAAAATATTAAAATTTACTTAATTAATTTTCTAGAAACATATATAGTAAAAAGTGAATTTGATCCCAGTCAAAAAAGAAAAAAATATATATTTCATCTCTCCAGTCATATTCACTTTATTTAAACTATTATAAACTTAATACAAATAACATAAAAACATATAAAATACTATTATATAAATTTATTTAATATTATATTAATTTATCTCGCTCTTACAAAAAAAAAAAATTCTGCAATTAGCAATAATAATTTCATTACCTAACTCTGCTTAAATTTTTATTTTGTGTAGCTCAAATTGTAACCCCAATAAAGATCTATTAAAACATGTTCTTAAAATTCATAAACTCAAATCTAAATTTAGACATTCCTTTTTTTACTAGGTTGAAATGTGTATAATTAAGACCTACTGCATATGTAAACTATACTTTTTCAAAAGTATTCAATAAATTAAGGTATAGTATCATGGTATTTACTACATCTGCAAGTATTAAGATAATCTTGAAGGCTACTGAAGTTGAAAAAATAGTTTACTACATATTTATTTTCATAAATTATATTTTCAAATTAGGTTTTTTCTTCAATTAAATATTCATCACTCTAAAATAAAATACAAAGCTCTATATCAAAAATTCTTAAATATTTAATGATGCTTTTAAATTAATCTTCGTCCTAATCAATAGCATTAAAGTCATTTGTTATAAAAACTATAACACTTTTGAAGTCCTTTTTTTTCATTTCATTTGCTCGTAGGGCTTCTTAAATAAATTCCAGTTTATTGTTCAAATTATGCTTTTTAAAAATGTGATTATTTTCGTTTTTTTTATTATGAAGTGCTTAATTTAGTTTAAAATGTAATGCCTTTGCTCCATTGCTACTTACTAATTCTTAAATTGCTTTTCTAATACTGAAATAAAACATTTTTCTTATGCTTTAGTTTTTTTAATCACTTTTATTCAAATCAACTTTTAACTCTTTTTATATTACTTATTTAAATGCTTGCTTTTGTGAGATTGGAATATTTAATTTTTAAACTTCTTTAAGTCCATATAAATGAGAACAAAAATCACTTAGTTAACTTTTTTCTTATTCTTTTGTATTTTTTTAAATTGTAATTTCTTAGGAGTCTTCTTCATTATCTAAAAGAATATAGTCTTATATTAAATATGGTTAAATATTTCTTTCAATATTATTTACTTATTCAGCTAAAAGACAATCAAACAATACTTACTTGAACATCTCTTTATTCTTATTAATTAACTCAAAGTTAGTTGTAGCTATATTTTAAGAGATGCTCATAGTGTCTATTGAAGTTAAGATAAATCCAAAATGATCATCTTTGTACTTAAGTAATTCGTATATTATTTTCTAGCAAAAATCAAATATCTAAGACCTAGCATCATAACCATATATTTAATCTATAACTTTGTACTTATAATCAAGATTTGAATGTGAAAAGTTATTTTAGATATTTTTTGGTGAACTATTTAGATTTTTTTCTTTAGTTGTTTGGTCAAAGTAAACTACAGTTATTTTATATGAAAAATCACTAATTTATTAAATATACATTTAATCTAAAAGAGGGTGTGTTAAATTAAATGCAGTAAAGACTTAAATGATTCTCTTTATGCAAATATTCTTTTAGTAAGGTATAATTCTTTTACATTCTTCAAATACTCTAGTGAAAATTTCAGCTGCTGACTTGAATTATTTAAGAAATAGATTATAAGTTCCAAGTTAATTGAAGTAAAAGTATTATATCATCAAATCTACGTTCAAAAATAGAAAAGGAATATTTTTACTCTCATTAATTGTATCATTTTATTTTATGCTATTTGATTGAGATAACCTGCTTTAAATAAAATTTTATTAAGAATACTTTGTTTTTGTATTTGGAGTGTATTCATTTTCTGATTTTAATAAATTTTAGTTTGAGAATTTTGTATCATTCAAAGGCTATTTTAAATAATTTACTAAGCTGTTTCTACCTTTTTAATTTGGTGATCTTTCGTTTTATTTGATTATTTTCTTACCAAAAATTTATGAAAACTTACTATTAAGCTTATCTCGCAATGTGCTATTTGATATTTAATCAACCTTTGAGTGTCTTTTTTAATATTAATTCAAAGTAAAAGTTGTATTTGATCTATTAAGAGAGTATAAATTTTATTCTGTTGATTCTTATATTACTATATCTTATTGTTAATAAAGATATTCCTACTATTAAATCTATAAATTTGAGATAAGTTGTTCTTAAACTTTGCTTTAGTTTTATTAATGAGAGTTATACGGCTGACTGAATACCATTACTTATAAATTATTTAAATTTTGATTTAGCTTTGTAGCTTAAATTTTTTCTTCTTAAGCTTGTAAGACACACTAAAGGTAAATTTCATCATTTTCTTTGATAAATACTTCAAGATTTTATTATTCTTGTTTAAGTCCGTGTATGAAAGTGTGATAAAAATTAATAATCATTTAATTTTTATTGTTTGTTGATAATTAATTGTAATACAATTCATTTAATTCTTCTATCTCTTCTAAAAGTACTTGAAGTGCATCAAAATCTGATAACTTTCTGTTATAAACCATCAAAAATAAAGCACATTTAAATCCATTAAATTTTCTTGTAAAAAGTATATCATATTTATCAAAATCATCTTATGATAAATTCTTACTTATATCATAAAATTTTTGTTTTCTTACTCTGTTTGATATTTTTGTTTAGTTTTTATCTCTAATTTAGCTTGATTGCTCCTAACTAATAACTTATTCAGTTTTTCTTTAAATTTATTTTTCAGTTTATTTGTTAATAGAACTACTTTTGCTTTTACTATGAGATTTTTAGCTGTGAATACTGAGTTTTTAGGGGATTTCTTCAAGCTTATTGGTAGTAGTTGTTTCATTTTCTTAGTACATATTTAGCTCGTATCTACAGCAGACCACTGATAAACAGTAATAATCATAGGCTTCATTATATCTTCCATTAGAGAAGTGGATATTAGCAATATTGTTGTAACATATTCCTAAAGCTCTCTAGTTTTGAAACTTTTTAAAGAATTAAATAGCTTAATTTAGTTGCATAATGCTGAGACTCTCATCTTAGTTGTAGATAGACTGGTTTGCAAAAATTATCACTTAAAATAAATTTTAAAAGCTCTCATAGACCAAATTTATGTCACTTGAGTTAAATATGCATTCTTCTTCTTGTTCAAATTAATTTAAAATTTATCTTCCTTAAAGTAAAATTTATTATTTTGTATCTTCATCAATAGAAAGTATTTTCATAATATTTGTTAGATGTTAGATTGAAATATTCATTTATTTACAAAATGAAAAAGAGAAAATAACAGAAAAAGCAAAACCAAATATTGCAATTAAAAGCATCAAAATAAAAAATAATATTCTTATTATTTTAATCTAATCATTTAATTCTTCTACTTTTTACTCAAATGGTTTTAACGAGCTTATGGTGAGAAGCTAATAATTATTTTAATAGCAGTAAGTTATTTCATTGTTATTATTAATATTTTTGTCTATTAAGTAAGTGAATTATTGCTAAACATTAAATTATTAACCATTAGAAAAGAAAGTAAAATTAGAAATTATTTGGCTTTAAGCTACTTTATAAATATCACTTTTAGTTGTGGAGCAAAAGCTTTGCATCTAAGATTAGAATTGAGATATTTACTATTTAAAATAATCTAATTGCTCTTGTGAGTCAATCCTATTTAAAAATGACTCTTCCAAAGTCAAAATAGAATTTTATTGAATTACTTAATCATTCTAAAACAAAACTCTTTCAGTTTTTGGTTCGAAAATTATTCTTACTTCACTAGTATCATTTTCAATTTAGAATATTTCTTTTTAATTTTCTAAATAAATAGCATTACAAATGATTCTATACATATTTTATTGATAAGAATCATTTGAAAAATTTGAGACTTAAATTTTGCTAAATTGATTTAAGTTATTAAATTTCTTGCATATTCCTGTCGCAATAAATGGCTAATTGAATGCGTCATACATAAATTGAGTAGGTGGATAAATTGAGGTAGTATTTTTATTATTTTAACTAGCTACTATAAAATACTCTTGGCATCTAGAATAAAATTTACTGCTAAAACAATAGTCTTAAATATTTTAGTAAGTCATATTTGCCTTTGAGCCAAAAAACATACCATCATAATTAAATACCATGAAATATGATTTGACAAATAATTTTAAATTTTGTTAGGAGTGAGATTGAGTATTTTGAGATTAAAGGCTTGATTTCCAAATAAAATCAACGAAGCTAGAATATTTTATCTAATCCTAAGAGACCTGATCTAAATTGCTTAGAATCTATGTATTTTATTAATACCTTGTATTTTGTTTAGATAATTATTAATTTAAAATATTTTATATAATGATCTATAAATTAGGGTAATAAAGCATTTATTTAAAAAAAATAATTTTAGAAGTTTTTAATAAACAAAAAATAAGAAAAATTTAAAAAATTAGGTTGATAAAATATAATGAAATAATATATTAATACAAATTTATTGTAAAATGTCATTTATAATTTCATTAAAAAACTAAAAATATAATTTATGATTGTATAACTCACTTATTTTCTTTTTTCATTTAAAATTTTAATAATTTCAAAAAAAATTTCATTTCTTAATTTATTTTTTATGAAATAAGCATTTGAGAAATAAAAAAGAAAAGTGTATTTATTGAAGTCAGAATTTTTATTTCTTTAAATAATAAATAAACTTCTACTTTTGTAGAATTATGACTTCTTACTTTATTTTTTTATAAATTATTTAATAAAATCATTTTTAAATCTTTTCAATAAAACAGATTTAAAAAAATAATAAAGTATATTTAATGCCAAATTTGATTTAAATTAAATTTACCAACTTGAAATCTAAGTCATGTTATTTTGATATAAATTTAAAAGATATTAATTTCCAATATTGTAGTAGGTATCTTCTATATTTAGGATAGGCATCATAAACTACTCATTTCTTTTCATTTTTTGATTAATTATATAAAGAAATGATCTATATATAGAATTTATAACACATTATTCATGCTGTAAATCGTACTAGAAGATTTAAAATACTCCATTATTAAGTTATTTAATGAATTCTGTTTACTAATTTCCCAAATAAAAATATAGTGAATCTAATTCTACTAAATATTTAAATTCAGAGACAGCAATTGTTATTGAACAAATTAACAGAAGAAGGACTTAAGGAAATATTAACAATAATCCTATTTAAAATTCAATTTTTTTAAAAATTGATAAAAATTTATATGTCATTTTTGTTTTCTTAACCCTTACTTTAAACTGAAAAATTATGAATTTCACTAGTTTGATATATTAGCAATTAATTTATTTTAATAAAACATAAATTATAAAAATAAAATAGAATCTACTACTTTAAAATTTAGTTTTTTAATATAAATTTATATATATTTAGCAAGATATAAAAGCTGAGTAGTTTTTATTTATGGAATATTTTTATATCAAACTATCTATTTATATTTTGTAGATTTCTATAAATTGTTAATACTTAAAATTATTATTTATATTTTTCTGATGATTAATATTATACTGAGATATTGAGATGGATATAAAAATTTTTTAAAAAACTGTCTCTCAATTAGTTTGTTTTAATTATTTAAATTTGGAAGTTATTCTTATATTTTGCTTAAATAGAAAATTTAATCATCTGAGACATGAAAAAATTAAACTAAAATCATTAAAACAAGTGATATTTAATTGTAAAAAATTTATTATAATATTATTAGTATCAAGAATTTAAATTTATAATAATACTGTAGCATATATGTTATATGTTAAGTTGATATATATTTAAGATTTTTAATTTTTTCTAATATATTTTTTTAATAAATTTTAAAAAATCTACCAACAATAAGTGAGTGTTCATATTATTAAGGTATTTATAAACTAAAATTTAAAATTAGTAATTTAGTTAATTAATAATTTGATTTAATTTAGCTTAATGAATATCTCAATTAAATTTTTTTTTAATTTTACAATTTCTATAATTTATTTAGAAAGGCTTGTAACAATAGCATATAAAGGATAATGGAATGCAAACCCAGTAGAATAAAATAAATACATCAAAATTTGTTACTATACTAGTAAGTTCGCATTCTTTTTATCCTTTACATTTAAATAGATAAAAATTAAGAAAATGAATAAATAAGATAAATGATTAAAAATTAAAGCAAATTGTTATGTACATATGGGAGAATAAAAAAATTAATATGCTGCAATTTTTCAATATTTATAAAAGCTAATTTTATAATAAAAAGTTAATTCAAATTGTTTATAATAAATATTATTTAAATTATAGTTCTTCAAAAGTATTCTATAAACTAAGGGATAGAGTCATGGTATTTACTACATCTGCAAGTATTGAGATAATCATGAAGATTACTGGAGTTGAAAAAATAGTTTACTACATATTTATTTTCAAAAATTATATTTTCGAATTAGGTTTTTTCTTCTATTAAATATTGATCATTTTAAAATAAGATACAAAGCTCTATATCAAAAATTCTTAAATATTTAATGATGCTTTTAAATTAATCTTCGTCCTAATCAAAAGCATTCAAGTCACTTGTTACAAAAATTATTACATTTTTGAAGAATTTTTTTTTCATTTCGTTTGCTCTTAGGAATTCTTTTATAAATTCCAGTTTATTATTCAAATTATGCTATTTAAAAATGTGATTATTTTCATTTTTTTTATTATGAAAGGCTGAATTTAGTTTAAAATGTAATGCCTTTGCTCCATTGCTACTTACTAATTCTTAAATTGCTTTTCTAATACTGAAATAA
Organism: Tetrahymena thermophila SB210; assembly: GCF_000189635.1. Taxonomy (NCBI): domain Eukaryota; phylum Ciliophora; class Oligohymenophorea; order Hymenostomatida; family Tetrahymenidae; genus Tetrahymena; species Tetrahymena thermophila. The sequence continues at coordinate 773,482 of NW_002476157.1, read as the reverse complement.
AACATTTTTCTTATGTTTTAATTATTTTTATCACTTTTATTCAAATCTACTTTTAACTTTTTTTATATTACTTATTTAAATGTTTACTTTTGCGAAACTGGAACATTTAATTTTTTAACTTCATTTAGTCCATATAAATTTGAATAAAAATCACTTGGTAAACTTTTTTCTTATTCTTTTGTATTGTTATAAATTGAAATATCTTAGTCTTCTTCCACTTCTAAAAGAATATAATCTTATATTAATTATGATTCAATTTTTCTTTCACTTTTATTTACTTATTCAGCTAAAAGACATTCAAACAATACTTACTTGAACATTTTTTTATTTTTATTAATTAACTCAAATTTAGTTGTAGCTATATTTTAAGAGATGCACATATCTTCTATTGAAGTTAAGATAAATCCAAAATGATCGTCATTGTACTTCAGTAATTAGTCTATTATTTTCTAGCAAAAATCAAATATCTAAGACCTAGCATCTTAACCTTAAATCTAATCTATAACTTAGTACTAATAATCAAGATTAGATTGGTAAAATTTATTTAAGATATTTTTTGATGAATTAGTTAGATTTTTTGCTTTATTTGTTTGATCAAAGTAAACTACAGTTATTTTATATGATAAATCACTTATTTATTAGATATACATTTAATCTAAAAGTGGATGTGTTAAATTAAATGAAATAAAAATTTAAATCATTTTCTTTATGCAAATGTTCTTTTAGTAGGGGATGATTCTTTTGCATTCTTCAAACATTCTTGTGAAATTTTCAGCAGCTGACTTGAATTATTTAATTAATAGATTATAAGTTCCAAGTTAATTGAAGTAAAAGTATTAAAACATCTAATCTACATTCAATAATAGAAAAGGAATATTTTTACTCTCTTTTACTGCATTTAATTATTTTTGTATATTTGACTTGGATAAGCTGCTTTAAATAAAATTTAATTAAGTTTAATTTAATTTTGTATTTGGAGCATATTCATTTTCTGGTTTTAATTAATTTTAGTTTGAGAATTTTGTATCATTCAAAGGCTATTTTAGGTAATTTACTAAGCTGCTTCTACCTTTTTAATTTGGCGATTTTTTGTTTGATAATATTGTTTTCATACCAAAAATTTATGAAAATTTATTATTAAGCTTATCTTTCAAAGTTCCATTTGATATTTAATCAACTTTTGAGTTTCTTTTTTAATACTTATTCAAAGTAAAAGTTGTATTTGATCTATTCAAAGAGAAAAAATTTTAGTCTGTTGATTCTGAAATGGTTATATCTTGTTGTTAATAAATATATTCCTACTATTAAATCTACAGATTTTTGATGTTTTGTTATTGAGCTTTACTTTAGTTTTACTAATAAGTATCCTATGGTTGGCTGATAGTCATTACTTATAAATTATTTAAATTATTATCATTTATATTCATAACTTAATTTTTTTATTGTTAAGCTTCCAAGATGCACTAAAGGTAAATTTCATCGTTTTCTTTAATAAACACTTCATAACTTTGTAAGTCTTGCTTCAATCCGTGTATGAACGTGTAAAAAAAATTAATGAATATTTAATTTTTATTGCTCTTTGATAATTAATTATAATACAATTCGTTTAATTCTTCTACCTCTGCTAAGAGTACTTCAAGTGCATCAAAATCTGATTAATTTCTGTTATAGACCATAAAAAATAAAGCACATTTAAATCCATTTAATTTTCTTGTAAATAGTATATCATATTTATCAAAATCATCTTATAATAAATTCTTACTAATATCATAAAATTTTTGTTTTCTTACTCTGTTTGATATATTTTTTTAATTTTTATCTCTAATTTAGCTTTATTGCTCCTAACTAACAACTTATTCAGTTTTTCTTTAAATTTATTTTTCAGTTTATTTGTTAATTGAGCTAGTTTTGCTTTTACCATTAGATTTTTAGCTGTTAATACTGAGTTTTTATTGGGTTTCTTCAAGCTTATTGATAGTAGTTGTTTCATTTTCTTAGTACATATTTAGCTCGTATCTACAGCAGACCACTGATAAACAGTAATAATCATAGGCTTCATTATATCTTCCATTAGAGAAGTGAATATTAGCAATATTGTTGTAACATATTCCTAAAGCTCTCTAGTTTTGAAACTTTTTAAAGAATTAAATAGCTTAATTTAGCTGCATAATGCTGAGACTCTCATCTTAGTTGTAGATAGACTGGTTTGCAAAAATTATCACTTAAAATAAATTTTAAAAGCTCTCATAAACAAGATTTATGTCACTTGAGTTAAATATGCATTCTTCTTCTTGTTCAAATTAATTTAAAATTTATCTTCCTTAAAGCAAAATTTATTCTTTTGTATCTTCATCAATAGAAAGTATTTTCATAATATTTGTTAGATGTTAGATTGAAATATTCATTTATTTACAAAATGAAAAAGAGAAAATAACAGAAAAAACAAAACCAAGCATTGCAATTAAAAGAATCGTAGTAAAAAATAATATACTTATTATTTTGATCTAATCGTTTAAATCTTCTACTTTTTACTTAAATGGCTCTAACGAACTTATGGTGAGAAGCTAATAATTATTTTAATAGCAGTAAGTTATTTCATTGTTATTGTTAATATTTTTGTCTATTAAGTAAGTGAATTACTACACAACATTAAATTATTAACCTTTAGAAAAGAAAGTAAAATTAGAAATTATTTGGCTTTAAGCTACTTTATAAATATCACTTTTAGTTGTGGAGCAAAAGCTTTGCATCTAAGATTAGAATTAAGATATTTACTATTTAAAATAATCTAATTGCTCTTGTGAGTCAATCCTATTTAAAAATGATTCTTCCAAAGACAAAATAGAATTTTATTGAATTACCTTATCGCTCTAAAACAAAACTCTTTCAGTTTTTGGTTCGAAAATTATTCTTACTTCACTAGTATCATTTTAAGTTTACAATATTTCTTTTTAATTTTCTAAATAAATAGCATTACAAATTATTGAATACATATCATCTTGATAAGAATTATTAGAAGATTTTGAGACTAAAATTTTGCTAAATTGATTTAAGTTACTAAATTTCTTGCATATTCCTGTCGCAATGAATGGCTAATTAAATGCATCATACATAAATTGAGTAGGTGGATAAATTGAGGTAGTATTTTTATTATTTTAACTAGCTACTATAAAATACTCTTGGCATCTAGAATCAAATTTACTGCTAAAACAATAGTCTTAAATATTTTAGTAAGTCATATTTGCCTTTGAGCCAAAAAACATACCATCATAATTAAATACCATGAAATATGATTTGACAAATAATTTTAAATTTTTTTATGAGTGAGATTGAGTATTTTTAGATGAAAGGCTTGATTTCCAAATAAAATCAATGAAACTAGAATATTTTATCTAATCCTAAGAGACCTGATCTAAATTGCTTAGAATTTATGAGTTTTATTAATACCTTGTATTTTATTAAGATAATTATTAATTTAAATTTATTTTAAAAAATGAGATATGGGACTTTAGATGTTTTTAACAAACAAAAAATAAGAAAAATTATAAAATTTAGTTGATATTCTATTAAAAATTTTTATATATTTAAATTAATAAAAAAAACTTCTACTTATGAAGAATTATGTTCTTTCTTTATTTTTTTAAAAATTATTTAATAAAATCATTTTTAAATCTTATGAATAAAACATGTTTAAAAAAATAATAAAGTATATTCAATTTCAAATTTGATTTAAATTAAATTTACCAACTTGAAATCTAAGTCATGTTATTTTGGTATAAATTTAAAAGATATTAATTTCCAATATTGTAGTATGTATCTTCTATATTTAGGATTGGCATCATAAAATACTCATTTGTTTTCATTTTTTGATTAATTATTTAAAGAAATGACCTATATATAGAATTAATAACAGATTGTTCATGCTGTATGTCATACTAGAAGATTTAAAGTACTCCATTATTAAGTTATTTAGCGAATTGTGTTTACTAATTTTCCAAATAAAAATAAAGTGAACCTAGTTCTATAAAATTTTAACATTTAGAGATAGCTATCGTTATTGAACAAGCTAGCAGAAGAAGGACTTAAGGAAATACTAATAATAATCCTATTTAAAATTCTATTTTTTTAAAAATTGATAAAAATTGATATATCATTTTTGTTTTCTTAACCCTTACTTTAAAATCAAAAATTATGAATTTCACTAATTTGATAGTATTAGCAAATAATTAATTTTAATTTAACATAAATTACAAAGATAAAATAGATCTATTACTTTAAAATTTAATAACAGTGTCTTTAAATAGAAATTTATTAATATTTAATAACATATAAAAGCTAAATAGCTTTTTCTTTTATGAAATATTTTAATAAAAAACTATCTATTAGAATTTTTAAATTCTAATATTTAAAATTATAATTTATAATTTTTTTAAATGAGATGGATATGTAAAAAATATTATTTCAAAATAGAATATAAATAAAAATTGCCTCTCAATTCAATTATTTTATTAATTTAAATTTAGTAGATAAATCAAATATTTAAGCTTAAATGAAAAGTATGAAAAAATTTAATTAAAATAAATAATATTAAATTAAATTGTATAAAATTTACTTTAAAAAATAAAAAATACTTTGAGAAAAATAAAAAAATAAACTATTATAGGAATATTCAAATTTATTAAACAGTTAATATTTTTCTTTTATTAAAGTCAAATTAAAATTAATAATAAAAAAAATTTTCTAAAGTGAATACTGCCTAAACAAAAAATTTCAGTCAAATTACAATTTCTAATATTATCAAGTTAATTTATGAATATTTTTTAGCTACATTTTTTTAAATGTTTCAACAATAATTGAGTGCTCATACTATTAAGGTAGTCATAAATAATGTTTAATATGGTTAATTAAGTTATCTAATAATTGAATAATTTTATTTAATTTTACTTAATGAATATCTTAATTTAACAATTTTGAAAAATTGAGTAAATTTAGTTTTTTTTGGATTCTAAATGTTAAATAGTCAGTAACATTTTTTATTTAAATTTTTTTGAATTTGAAATTAGCTTAAAATTTCTTTTTATCTATTTAACAAGGCTATTAAAATAAGTAATTTAATTTAAAGCTTCAAATTTCCAAATTTTATCAACTTAATATTTAAATTAGATTAAATATTTATTGTAAGAATCTTAAAAAAAATGATAGAAAAAAATATGGAAATTATAATCCTTTTCAAAAAAACCTGTATTAACTTTTTAAGTTTTTTATTTTTTAAATAAATTTATACTTTTAAACATTTTTTAAATTTGATTTTAAAAAATAAACTAAAACCATTAAAATATTTAAAGCATTTTTTTAATATTTGAAACTCAATAGTGATTCCAGGCCATAATTGATAAAAAAGCACTAATAAACAATTTTTATATTTTTCTTGACTAATTTTAGGAAAATGTTGATAAATTAATCATTATTTTGCTACTAATGATTATATTCTAATTAAAAGGAGTATTTAAAACTATAAATTTTACAATTAAAGAAGAAAGTAAAAGTAATCAAAATATTTAATAATAATCTTATTAATATAATTGAGCAAATTCAAAAAAATAATCCCTTTTAAAACTTATAATTTTTGTTTTTTACTTTTTAAAAGATAAAAAATGAGCTAATTTATTTGACTAATAATTAAAGAAAGTATAAATTATTATTAAAAATTTATTATAGAAACAAGGAAATTTAGTTGCTATCTTCAGTGTACACATAAACTATAAAAATCAGCTACACTTAAAATTAAAAAAGTTAACAATAATTTTAAATAAATTTGTTTTATTATTTTTATAAATTCATTAACTTAATAAAATATTATTTTTATTTTAAAAAAGTAGATTGATTTATAATGGTGTAAGGATAATAATATTATACACAAATTATAAACTATAAAATTACAAAATTAATAGTAAGAAGTATATTTTTAATTATAGGGCTTGTTTATATTATTTTATGGAGATTTTTTTTATGTTTGTTTTGAGTATCAAGTTATTTATTTTTTTTAATTTGTTGAAAGAACTGTCCTTGCTCATTTTTTTTTATTTGGGCGAGGAATAAATATTTTAATTGAGAATATTTATAATTATTGAAGCAATTTAGCTTTTATTTTGAAATGATTACACATCTATCTCAGAAATCAGCATTTAATCTGAAGACCTTATCTTCTTTAGAAGACATAACGTTAGCCTTTTAGTATTCACCAACTCTCTTTTCGAAGAAGTTAGTTTTACCTTAAATAGAAATCATATCCATCCATTCGAAAGGATTTTTACTGTTGTAGAATTTGGGTACACCTAAAGCGAATAAAAGTCTGTCAGCAACGAATTCTAAGTATTGTTTCATCATCTATTATTAATTATAAATAAAATTAAATATTAGTTTTTTTAATTAATATTTTTTAGAAAATTCTAAGTTTTTCTAATATTTTAAACAAAAATTATTAATGATCTAATATCAGAATCAATATAAAATAGACTATTGATTATAGTTTGATATGCTTAAAAAATTTTGGGAATATTCTTTATTGGGAGGATTAATTATCCAGAATATTAAGCATTATTGTAGGTCAAATATTTATGGATTAAATATTATTATAATTAAGTCAAGCTCAAATATGTAGAAGCTTGTTTCATTCTTTATCTAAGATATCAGAGTAAATACAAAATAAACTGATTAACAAGCTTCAAAAAATAGCTTGTTTTATTATTTTAGTAAATAGGATGTCCTGAAATTAAAAGATTATTAAAAATAGATAAGAATAAATTTATAAATTACATTGCTATTCATTCCAATTAATTCTACAGGAAGAGCTTCAGAAATGAATTCCTTTTCGATTTCAACAGCTTCGGTGATAATTTCATAAATTTCTTCTTTAGTGAGCTTCTTATTCAACATAGAGTATAATAAACAAGCGAAATCAGTGTGAAGACCCTCATCTCTAGAGATAAGTTCATTAGAGAAAGTCAAACCAGGCATTAAAGAACGCTTCTTGAGCCAGAAGATAGCACAGAAACTACCACTGAAGAAGATACCTTCAATAGCGGCGAAGGCAATAAGTCTAGAAGCAAAATTATCGTTATTGTTAATCCATTTAAGAGCCCATTAAGCCTTTTTGTGAATTACTGGAACATTTTGAGAAGCCTTGAAAAGATAATCTTTTTCAACTTCATCCTTAATATAAGTGTCAATCAAAAGAGAGTAAGTTTCTGAATGAATGTTTTCCATAGCAATTTAGAATCCGTAGAAGGCACGAGCTTCAGGAATTTAGACTTCACACATGAATTATTCAGCGAGATTTTCAAGGACGATACCGTCAGAGGCAGCAAAGAAAGCGAGAACGTACTTGATGAAGTGACGTTCATTATCAGTGAGACGTTCCCAATCTTTCAAGTCTTGATATAAATCAATTTCATCAGCAGTCCAGAAAGAAGCAAGTTCCTTCTTGTACATTTCCCAGACCTTGTTGTACTTGATAGGGAAGAGTACAAAACGGTTAGGGTTATCCTTGAGTAAGGGTTCATCTTCATAACCCTCCTTAGGAGCCTTGCCTTCATCATTCTTTGACTTCAAAAGAGGAAGGGGATTCATACCAGTAGCTAAGTACTTGTTAACCTTAGGATTGGCAGCCTTTTATAAGTCGACATTAGAAGGAGCAAAGAGTTATTCGTTAGTTTGTTCAATTTGTTGCATGATAGTAGGTTTTTTAAATTTAAAATGTGTTTAAAAGTGTATTCGTTAATATTTGAATTAGAGAGTTGTTCAAAAATAAATTTATTATTTTAATTATATTATGTTTGTATGTATGTTTTCGCAGATTTTAGTGCAGTTTAGATTTCTTGTATGATTTATTATTAACCAGCAATTAATTATATGAAAGATCGTTTGATTGATTGATACTCTTTTTCTTTAATTATATTTTTTTTCTTATTTGTTTATGAAAGTATTGCAGAAATGAATGTTTCTAATTTTATAATTAATATAACTCAATCTTTTATCCAAATTCTTCAATATTTAAACCAAAGATTTTCAAATATTATTCCAATGAGCGCTATAATTCTTAATTTTCGCAAATAGCGCCTTCATTAAAAATTTCAAAATTTCATTTGTGCTATCAACTGTATTTTGCTTATTTAAATCAACTTTTTATGTTCTCATTCAGTTTTTAAACGTGTCTGTAAACGGATTAAGCAAAAGTAAACTTTTTGCATATGAATGTTTTTTCTATCACTAATAGCAAATAGTATTTCTAAATTCAGTTAAAATATTAGAATGATAAAGAATTAATATAGAAATATTTGTTATTACATAACAAAAAGACTGTTATTTATTTTTAAATATATAAATAGAAATAAGGATTTTTTCTCCTATGCGGCTCATCATAAGTAAGTGATGTCCAGTAAAGAAGTTAATTGAGATTAATCTCCTCAATTTAAATAAATTTTTGATAAACAAGCTCTTTACAAACTGCTGTGAGAGTAATAAAATTTATGAAAAAAAATGAATCATTTTTTTTAGATAAATAAGATACTGTGGCTTATTAAAAGTTGATAGTAAACTAAAAAAAAAGAAGGAAGGAAGGTATCATATACGCATTTAAATTTTTTTAATTAATTTTACTTACCTATATGCTTCTTAATTATCATTAGAATACTTCCAAATTAAGCAAGGGAAATAATACAGAAGTAAACCAAATATAAGATATTTCTGAATATTTTCATTTAAAAAAGATATTTTTAACAGTACATAATTTCTGATGGATTACATTTTAAAACATTTAATGTCACAGCTACACTAAAATCTTAAATAGAGTCATAAATTGAACGAAAAAATGTAGCAATTTGAAAAGCTTTTAGATTGAAATAAATTTTATTTAGATTAGAAAAATATTAATAGTTAGATTTTTTAACAGTTTTAAATTGCTTGGTGGCGCATTTTTTATTAATAAAAAATATGCAATTTGGTAATTATTATATTTTATTTAGCAAATTAGACATTAATCCATTCATTATATCAAAATGTTTCTTTTATAAACTCTAAAAACTCAAGATAAAAATTTGTTTTTGCTATTTAAAAACACACTTCAAAATCAAACAAAGTTAAGTTACACATGCATAAATACTTCATAAGTGTATTAAATATGTTGTTTTAATTTGAATTATCTCTTCCCACCAAAAAATATTTGAAAACTCTCATAAAATTTATTCTTTCATAACACTGTTCATGTTGATGTTTTTCCAAAATGGTTGACACACACAATTAGTCTATTATAATATCCTCTTTTCTTTATTTCCATGCCAAATTTTAAAAATTCAGCTAGTAAAAATAATGTAATAGACTGAATAACCCTGACTGTTTACAAAAAAACATGAAAGGCATGCTTTAAGAAATTAAGTAGGCATGTATATATTTTATATGTTTGTTATTATTTAAATTTAATCTATTTGAAATATCTTTATATTCCGCTTATTTAATAGAAAGAAACCAATTCAAAATATACGTTAAAAAGCTAGTCAATAAATTAAACTGAATGATTTTATACTTTATGTACACATAGTACTCAGATTTATTAATTTTTATCTTAGCAATCAAAATTAAATTCAGCTCTTTTAAACTAATAGCATCACTTTTATATTCATATTATATCTCTCATCGACTTATCAAATTAAAATAAATATACACTCATCCTCCGCGATATTTTTAATTTCAAAAATATCTTCCCTCTTAAATTAAAGAGATAATTCAAACACTCTTTCTATTTTAAAAATTTATAATTCTAAAAATAGGAAAGTTAATTCTTCATAATAATGCTATAAAATATTTATATTTCTAATTATAAAACAAATATGAAGATAAAAATATTATTTAAACTTAATTTACATTATTAGATACATTTAATTCTTTTAAAAACTTTTGTATTTTAAATTTATAAAAGTTCCATTTGTCTTAATAAAAAATGATATGAGAAATATTTAAATAAATTGAATAAATATTTAACAAAATTAGTTATATTATCTTATATAAGCTAGCACCATTGCAACTAAATGATCATATAACATAAATTTTAGAATTTAATTTAATTTAAAAATTAGATTAAATAAATTCACTTCTTACATTTAATAGCTTAACTTTAAATTTTTAATTTAATTATTTTAAAAATAGTTTTTTTAAGTAAAGTTAAGTAATCGATAATAAAGCTATTATGAAAAATAAGAATTAAAAATATATTTTATATTTTAACTAAAAACTTAAAAATAAGAATATTTTTTAGAGACAAAAAAGTCATGGTATGTTTTTAAGCTAATAAAGTAATTATTAATGTGAAATAAATTCATAAAAGTCATAAATAACTTAACTTAATATTTAATATTTCTTCTTAAGCATTAAAAATGAATGAGATTCAAAAGCTTTTTAAAGTAAAAATCATTGCTTTAAACCTTGATGAATAATATCAGTAATTTAAAAAATTAAAAAATTATTTTATCATTTTAAAAGCAAAGAGACAAACTCATTATAAAATAACATTTGAACCAAATTTTTAAAAAATATTTTAACTGATTTTAAAATTTTTAATATTTATTTTAGTTTTTGCTGCATAAATTTATAAAAGTATTTTTTTTTGAAATACAAATATTTAGCTGAAGTAGTATTTATATAAAATATATTATGAAATTAAAAAAATTTAATTAAAAGAAAATAATTATATTAATGTTTGAATATAATTATTCTCATATTTCATCATCTTAAGTAGCACTTTATTCGTTTAATGAATCTTCTCTTTTCATTCTATTATTCACTTTAAATAGCTCTGTTTCATCATTTTAACTAAATGAGATTTATTTGTTGTTTTTTATTTTTTCACTTGGTTCATTATCAGATTGTAATTTAAGCTCGTACTACTTTTGATCATTTTAATTTAGCTACACAAACAAGTGAATACAACCTAAAATAGTAATATAAATGAATATAAAGTTTATTATTTCGAAGATGAAGATTTCTTTATAGAATCTAAAGAGATTAAAGTTTGAGCTATAATTTAAGATTATATTTGAAAGCACAAATATAATTCTTAGAGATAGTATTATTAAAAGCAGTAACAGATAAGTTATTAAATTTTAGAGACTAGTAAAGTAGTTATTTTCAATGCTAAGGAATAGATCTTAGTCAAATAACAATTTAAGAATACTTTAATTCATAAACTTTTCTCTTGGAATGGTCTTTGCTTTATTGGCAATTTTCTAAAACACAGGAAAAATTCCTCCCAAAATAATTGGAGCTGCTCCTATTTATATGCAGTTAGTAATAAAGCTAAATAGAACATTTCCTTCTGATGTTTCATTCGTGTGTTTTTCACTGTGAACAACTACATTACTTTCTTCATGTTCATGATGATGATCCATGTGTATAGCATTTTTAAGAGATCCCATTTCTATTGAACCCAGCAGTCCTTTCTAGAATATTATAATTGTTAGGAATATCAAATAGCATACTTGCATGGAAGAATTAAGATAACCTGCATTCTTTATTAAGTGGAAAAAGTTGAAAAGCTAGTACAAATAAAGTATTAAAATAATAAAAATATGCTCATTATGAGTGTCTAAAAACACTAAAGGAAGAACGTTTATACTTACAAGAATCCACTTGGCTTCACAGTTCAGTTTATTGAAGTCCTCAGATTTATAAACAAAAGGCCTAACTAAAATAGAAGATACTATTGTAAAAAAGAGCATAATTAAAAATGAAGCCTAATCGTGAGATATAATATCATTAAAGAAGTATTGTAATCCACTTAGAATTATATTTATTAATGAAATAGATATCAAAGCCTTAAAAATCCTTTTCTTTTTCGTTTCTATTAGAAATTCTATCTCTATAAAATAAATTGTTGAGAGAACTTTGAAAGCAAAAAAAACTATAACTAAAAAACATAAAACATCGAATATGTAGTGAACTCCTATAGTATCAGCCAATTTCAAAGCCCAATTAATTTTTATCAATCCTAAGCACTTAGCATTTATTGCTATATTTATTGAGCTCAAAAATAAATACTTTTTTATCTTATCTTAATCAAGATTTAGTAAAAGTATTCCGTGCAAAATTATGTCAGCAGTCAAAATTAAATAATCTAATTTTTTTAATTTTAAGTTATAAAAATTGATTAAATTATAATTTTTTAATAATTTAGATTATGTATTCTAATTTTTTTTAAAAATACCTTAATTAATATCAACATAAGCATAAAAAATTTTATTTTCTATAATGAAAAAGAATTTCTTTTATCAAAAATTTAAAAATAAAAAATATAAAAATGATTTAAAATTAAAAAAAAATCTATATGGTATATTTATATAGTAATAATAACTCATTTACCATTTCTTACAAAGATAAAAGTAAGGGATAGGAAGATTGTTAAGATCATATTAAAGTTGTATTAAACAGGCGAGGTATGATTAAAATAAAAAGCTGATTTTATCAATTTAGTAAATAACTGGAGATTTTACTAACTTTTGAATTCAGTTATGAGTAAATAAGAAAATGCAATTATAAAAAAGACTAAACCGAACACCATCAAGTGTATCTAACCGAAATTACTTTACTAAATAATTAATTCCATTTATTTCATAGCTTTTCTAAATGCTTTTATTTGATCTTTAATTTACTTTATAACTTTCTACTCTTCTTTGCTTCCTTACTGTCCAGGCTAAATATCATCTAAAATATTAGAAAAGCTTTTTTGTAAATTTTCTATTTCTGTTTTTAGTTCCTCAACTTTTTCACTGCTAAAGAATAATGGATAATATTTTTAAAATGATGCTATATAGTGCTCCATCTAATGTGAATTAAGTAGAATATGGTAGAAAACAGTATACCATGTTCTTAATTCAGTGCTGTATTATTCACCGTCTAATTCTAAGTCCATTTCTTTTGAGTATAATTCCGGAATAACTTAACCAAAATTGCAAAAAGGGATGGGTATGCCTAAAATTGCTGACAAGGTGCTAGTCATATCGATTTCTTCTCTTTCTAAATCAGGTAGCTGTACAATATTTTGAAATTAAGTATTGCTAAGTGCTATAAGTCTACTTTCCCTTGAGCCATATATGCTGCATTCATCCTCTTTATTTAATTTAAAAAAATATGACAAAAAAGAAAATAACAATTTTATAAAAAATGCTTTCTAATTAATTAAAAATAATACTTACATTCTAAAATAAGGATCAGTGTTTTCTTTTTTAACTCTGATAAGGACTATTAAATCTGCTTATAAAATTCTTAATTATCTTCTATCAAGCCTATTTAATATTTTTAAGGTAAACATGATTCTTCTATTTAACAAACTAATTTTAATCTGCTTAAAAAAAGATGCTTAATCTAAAAGATTTACCAATAATAAAATCTGCTTTGAAGCTTTCACTTGAAGTTAAAATATATTTTAAATCCTTTTCACTGTTATATTCAGAATGAGTCATATGTGGAAATAAATCTTGCCAAAAGGTTTGCTCTCCGATGTAAGCAACTTACTTTTATGTATGATTTAGCTAATGGAATATGCTATCTTCAATCAGCTATATCAATTAATAAATAAGAATATTTTTGATTGCATATCTTGGTCAATTTTCATTTCAATTACCTTATCTTATGAATATACATATTCTAAGAGCGATGAATAACTACCAGTCATTAAAGCTATGATTTCTTATCCTTCATAACATTGCGGTTCTCTTTTTAGATTTAGAGTAATATTTTGAATATCAGATGGCAACTTCATTTGATTTAATGAATTTTTTCCTTCTAAAATAAATAATCCTATAGTTTCATGCTACTGAAGTTCGAACCACTCATCTCTTTTAACAAAAGACTAAAGATCTGATTTGCTTACTAAACTTAACTATTTATGGAAAAAAAATAATCCATAAGCGAAAAGAAGAAGACAAAGCAGCTATAAAAAAAAAATCCTTGCTAAAATTTTGAATGCTTATATTGAATAATCTAATTCTTAACCCATTTTTTTTAAAATATTTCTAATTACTATTGAAAGAATAAGTTTATTACCAATAAATAAATATCTTTTTAATTAATAATTTATTATTTTCTCTAAATTGAAAAACCAATCTTATCCACCAAATAAACTTCTATTTTAAATTAATTAACAAATAATATTAAATAATTAGATTTTATTTCTTAACTATGATTGATTAATAATATTTCTTATAATCCCTTAATGTTTTTATCAATCATTTGATAAGATTATTATTTTAAAAGAAAATATAATTAGTAATAAAATTAAAATCTAATTTATCTTGAAAATTATTCAAATTACTATATATTCAAGTATAAATTATTCTAAATTAATAAGTACTTTAACTTTGCTTGAACAATACACGTGGTAATTCAAAATAGATTCACTTACATTTTTTATAATATAATATTTTCAAAATTGTTATTTACTTAAATACAAATTAATAATTTAGATATTAAGGTGTATATGTAGGTATGTATTTTTTATAAATTTATTTAAAATAAAAAATTTTATACTAAAAAGCTTTAGTATTTTTAATATTTTAAATGTTTTAATGATTAAAATATTTAAATTTACAAATTTTATTTAAATTACTAAATATATTTTATTAAATAAAACAATTAATTTATCATAATTAAAATTAAGAAGAAAATATTAAAAAATGAAAAATAATTTTAGAAAAATGTAATAAATAAATAATTAATTATCTTATAATATTATAGACATTGTTAATTCTTTTCAAGAAATTTAACTTATGAATAAAATAGGTTGTTGATCAAAATCAATAACACCTTTCTTAAATTTTTTATAGCTTATACTAAGTGTGCTCATAAGAAATATTGTGAGATTGAATATTCCATTCTTTAATAATCTCTTAAACAGGATTTATACAATGAAGATAAATGTCATGTTAAAAAGGATTCATATTATGAAAAAATCTAAATTTCATTATTTTATTAAGTTGGTTTATTTTATTGTAAAAATGTAAAAACATTTATTCACTGTAGTAAATCTTGTCAAAATACAAATGACTACATTAAGCACATTGATCTTCATCTGGACCGTCATCTATAACAATTGTTTTACAATTGAATATACCTTTATTTAAGTTTTCAAAATTATTAAAGTAGTCTTTAGGAACTATATTTCCTAAAAATGATGCATGATCTTTTGCTACTCTTCTCCAAGATTTAAAAGGTACTATTAATATTAAAAGGCTAAATTTAACTTAAGAACACAAATAAGAAGCAGGGCCAGTACCCATTAATAGTCCCATGACTATTATATCTTAAGTAGGATATAACAAGCATTGATTGACAAAGTTATATACAATAAGAGCATCTTTCTCTATACCTTCTGGAGAAGGATTCCCTTTGTAAATGCCATAACCTGGATATTCAACTCCTAAAACGCTAACTTACAAATGGTTACGTATTTCAGATATATAGTGGTGGTCTTGAGCTAAATCGCTAGCTGTAGAATGAAAAAATATCAATATTTAGTTAGATATCTAGGTCGTGTTTGGGTAGTAATAAGGACAAAATAAGCATGGAATACTTTAATCCCTTTAAATTGTGCTAAAGTCTTCATTTATAAATATTAATTTATCTACCCAAAAGTCGCTTTTAGAATGGTAGCTTGGTTATTTAGGAGGCTAAAAAAAAAAAGCTTTACTGATAGTCTTTCCCATTTATTATTATTTATTTTATAAATTATAAAAATATCCAATCAAAAGTTAATATAATATATGACTTTACAATCTATTTTTTTCTATTAAATAAAAAAATATAGCTTTTTAATAGCTAATAATAAAAAAATTTTATAAAAATATGATTTTTACAAAAAATGTTTTTAAACAATAAAATTACAAAACTTGATTTGTTTCATTAAAGTGAAAATAAATGCTTGAATTATTTTTTCTTTAAATTTATTAGATTTTATGTAAATTATTTTTGTTACTTACTTTTATCTAAGCTTACTTAAAAATACAAGCAAAATATTTAAATTAATAAAATTCTTTCTAAAATTTTAAAATAAATCTAAAAACTAAGAACAAACTAAATATACTAAGAATATCTCAATTATAGCTTACATGTATTATTTTTAAGTGAGGTAAACTTTGCTCTTAATTTATGATATCTAGGGCGAATCATTTGACTTAAACCAAAAAACAAATACTTAAATACTTAAAGCAAATGTTTTAAAAAATAGTCAAATCTACAAAAAATAAGACATTTTTATTATCGTCAAATTATGAAATATTAAAGAAAATATTTTATATAAAAAAGAGAAAATTATAAAAATTTCATCAATTTTTTTCATTCAATATTTATTGTTAATTAAGTTAAGAATGAGTAAGTAGTAAGTTCTATTTAGCTCTTTCTGTTCTTGACACAATTTTCTATTTTTAAATTGAAAAATAAACTATTGAATTTTTTAAATTTCAATCCATCAATTTTTTTGACATACTTTTTTTGAGAAGAAATAATAATTGTAAAGTAATTTACAAATACTTTGCATAGATAGTTTTTTTTACATTATTGTATTTTAGGATAAATCTAAAGTATTTTCGTGAAAGTATTTGATGGATTTAATATCTAAAACTAAATAATCTTAGGCAAACTAAATATTAAATAAGTGAAGTAAATTATTGAGTGTCAAATTTTTTGTTTAATAAGCTCGAAAATATTTACTATTTTTACATACTAGTAAATTAATTAAAGCTTTTTGATTGATTCTATAAAAATATCAGTTCATTATAATATTTAAATATAAAGCCAAATTAATATTTGGAATTACTTTTTTTAAAAAAAAATCTTACTTTTCCTTCCATTATTTTTAGGTAAAAATTTAAAGAAACCAAGCAATCCACAAAGAATTAATGAAGAATTATTTTTTTACAGAATTTAAATTATGCTGAAAAAATAGGATTAATTATTTTCTTTTGAATTAGATAAACGTTTTAATTATTTTTAACAATAGCTTACTTTTGAAATATTTTTCTGCTTTTATTTTTAAGTGAGAAGCTCCGGTCAATTATTGACCTAAAAAGAGAAAAAGGATAATGTAACTTTATGATTTGAGGAGAGGACTTGGGTTATTAAGTGTGGATAGAGAATCAGTTAAAATATAATAAAAACATGGTTAGCAAAAATGAAATAAATAATAGCAATATAAGAATTATGTTTTTAAGTAAGAATAAGTTAGGCAACACTTGAATCTTTGCTATATACATACATACATACATACAAGTAGAGTATTACATAAACTTAAAGGCCCAATGAAATTTTTATATTACAACAATATTTAGTAAAAAGAAAAAGAACAAAAAAGGCATAAGTAAAAAAATTAAGAAAGACTTAGATATCAAAAAAAATAATGATTAAAAATATAAAGAAGAATATAAGTAAGTTAATAAATAAATATATAAATAATATACAATCATATAAACTACTTAAATATACCATAATCAATAACAAAAAAAAACTAAAAGGAATATAAGTAATTAAAAATATATAAATCATACAAACAAATTCTTACAACATAAGGTAGGTTTAAAGCTAAAAAAATGTATTCCAGTTCTACTATCGATCTGGTGAGGGATTTTTAAGAGATTAATCATATAAATATTCAAAATTCATTAGCTAAAAAGTCAGCAGCTTAAACTGCTTAGGCTAGTTAAACCCACAATATTCATCATCATCACAATCATCATCATCATCACAATCATCAAAAATCATCAAGAAAAAATTCTAACTCTTCAAAGTAAAGCGATAAAAGCAACTCTCCAACTAAAGAATTTGATCTTAAAAGCTGCGCAAGCTATTTGTCTGAGAAGCTTTATACTCAGCTTGATTATGCTCCTTGGAGAGAAGAAAAGAATAGTTTTTTGAAAAAGCTTAGGAGCTCTTTTGATGAGTTTTTTGATAGCGTAAACGAAATGCTTGAAAGAATAATCAAGTAATAAGAAACATAGAGTCTTTTCGAAAAGCATAAAGCAACTATCAAAGTGATCTCTTAAAAAGGCAACACAGCACAAGAAGAAGATCTAAATTTTTTTAAAAACCAATGCTTATCAGGTAAATTGGAAAAGGAATTACAAATACTTTAGCAGAGTAAGTCTCTTAAATAAAATATCTTAGCTAATTTTTATGCTGACATAACCCGATCGATAGAAAACCTGAAAAAAACTGATTTGGTTCTACTTGAAAAATTAAAATAACCGGATTCAATTATAGCACATGAACTACGAAGGGAACCAACTTTTGAGAATAATAGCAGTTTTTGTTTATCTTCCCCAGCCAAGCTCAAGTTAAAATCATTAGAGATTCCCCTTTCTTAAAAAAATAACTCAAGACAATCTTCAATAGATTCTTAAATTTCTTTGAACAGTAATGGATCAGATTGTAGTAATTTTAGATTGTCACAATAAATTGAATCTCCATTCAACTCACCACCCAAAACAAAATCACCAAATATCCGCTCCAGATTTAGAAATATGACTGCCTCTCCCTGTCTTACTCCAGTTTCTCCATCTTCAGATAACATCCAACTAAAATTTTAAAATTCTCCTTAACTGTAAAGTTAATCCTCCTCCTTTAATTAAAATTCACATTGTTTTTAAGGCAAAAAAATTTATAATTTTGAATTCAGCTTGGAAGAAACTTAAAGCGTTCTATTAAAAAACGAGAATGAACTTATATTAATAGGTGAACAAATAAAAATATGGGATAACAAACAAAGAAGAATAACATATGAAAAAAAAATAGAATAAGTTCATGAGCTAAATGGTAAAAAGTATTCAATAGGATGGGGCTAGTTCAGTGTTCTAGATAACAAGCACGTTGTAATAGGCAACAATAATACTAAATAGATTTTTCTCTTTTCAATTAATCCTTTCCAATTGATAAAAGTATTAGAAGAAGATAGGCATCATAATCATCATCTCCATAGCTCTCTGGAATCTATTTCTCCCTTGACTAGTCCTCCTCTTTCTTGCGGTTAGAGATAAGCTACTAATAATTTTAACTTATATCCCACTGCTAATCATAATGGCTCTTTAAATCAAATTGCTAATTAATAAAATTAAAATAGCCAGCAAAGTTTTGACTCAGTAATATCTGAAATTGTTTTATAGCAAGAATTGTAAAATTTAGCTCTAAACTAGCAAAACAGCGAATTAGATACAGATAATAACAATGATAATAATAATAATCAATAAGAACGCACATATCGCTAATATGGACATTTTATCAAAGTGGATGAAAATAAGATGGCTTGCTTGTGCAGCCACAATAAAATCTAAATATGGAATATAAAAACTCATCATCTTATTCATACTATGAAAGCTGGATCATCTTAACAAAAAATAAATCGCATAATTAAAATAAACAATTCAACAATCGCTTCTCACTGTGAGAGTGATAACAAAATTCGCTTATGGAATTTCTAAACTGGAAAATAGCAAAGAAAGTCAATTCAATTGCCTACAAAAATGATATAAAATATGTGGACATTTAGAAACTGTTTGTACGTCGTTTCTTTTAAGAATACAATATATGTCTATAACCTTAATAGTCTCAAACTCATTAAATACCTTCAGTTACCATTTTAAATTGTTCTAAGCAAATAGCTAAGTGAAGATTACATCATTGGAGTTTAAAATTACAATGAAGTCTTCATTCTAAGCCTAAAAGATTTCACTTTCAAAAAAGTCATAAAAATGGAATTTTAAATTACAGATATAATAATTTTTAATTCAAGAGTTTTTGCTACTTTCAATATATGTTCAGAGTCCAGAAAAGGAAAAATAGAATACTTGTAATGACTGAAAGAAAGTCTCTTAAATAAATAAATGATATTTTTAAAAACTTATTTCTATTTTATATTTATTATTCATAATAAGCAATTAAAATAAATAATTAATTAAATAACAAAACCTTAGTAATAAATAAAAGTTATTAAATTACAAGATTTTCATAAAAAATAATAATCAAATTAGTAAAATCTAAAAATATTGTTAGTTAAAAATTGCTGATAAAAAAAGAGCGAGTGACTAACATATATTTGATTATGTTTGATCAGCTAAAAAAATTTGTAATGATAAATTAAAAGTGTAAAGAGCCTAATATACTATAATAGTGAAAAATAATTTAATAAAGTTTTTAAATTAATAATAAGCAGTTTAGAGCTGCTCGAAAAATCAAATAACTGAAATTTTTTAAAATCCTCAAAAAATAACCAGCTAAAAAAGACAAATTAATAATTTAATCAATTAAACAAATAATGATGAAAATAAAGAGCAAAAATACTATCTAAGTTTAAGCATTAAACCAATTTAATTTATGATCAATTAAAAAAAAGACATTAATTATATTTAATAAAATATATTAATTAATTACTTTAAACTCCTTTTACATCAAAACAAGCTATAAAAAAAAAGACTCATAAGAATTTCTTATTTAATTATTTAAAAATATATTTATTACTCCAAACACTTCTTCACTAAATAATTATTTAACTAAATAAATCTTTAATAACCAAATAAATTATCTATAATTAAAATATTTTCAAATAATCATTATAAGAAATTTTATTAAATAAATTCAAACAAAATTAATATTTGCAATTATGTGTAAACTAAAATAGTTAACTAAATATTATTCAAAAATTCATTAAAAGAATATCTTTAGAATTCATTTTTGTTTAGCTTAATTCGTTATTAAATAAAATAATAATTTTAATTTTTGCTTAAGATTTTACATATTGGATAATTTTTAATATTTTTAATAATTATAAACATTATTAAAAAATATATTTTTTAATTTATAAAATTTTAATTTTTCAAATTTAAAATAATTTATGGTTTTAATATCAGCTTCATCAATCACACTGCTTGCTGCTTTTTATTTTAAATTTATAGAATTAAAATGATAAATAATTGTAATAATTATAAATCATCTTAAAAATATAACCTTATTTGATATAAAAAATCTTAAATAAATATTAATTGTATGATTGATTGATGTAGCTGATATATCTATTTAATAAATTTTATATAAATTGCAAATCTTTTGTTCATTTTTAAAATTATAGAGAGAAGTCCTTTTAATTGTAATCAAAAAAATTTACTGGGACTTATTTCAAATTTTGAAAAATCTTTAATCAAATTATAAGAATGAAGGCCAGTTAATTAGCAGAAAAGAGAAAATAGATTGAAGAATCACTTCAACGAAATGATAGAGATAGGAAAAATTTTATCGAAAAGAATCCTTAGTTCTTAAACGAGTCAGAGGGCTCATCCAGTTAAATTTCAGAAAATATTTCTTCTCCAAGTTTGAAGAATGAAAGCGAGTTATTTAATTAATAGATGCAAAAGTTCAATTCTATTAGCCCAAATTTAAATAAGAAGCATTAATAGCTTGTAAACAAGCAAAAAACAGGATAATTTGAAGATAATGATGAATCTATTCATGAATTAATAGAAGAACATATTTTAAGCAAAAATGATAGAAATTTTAGCATGGAAAGCTCATCAGATTTAGAATACTCATAATCACATTAAATAATGAAGAAAACAAGCAACTCTGTTCTGAAAAAGTAAATTATGAATAACTCAAGTGGAGTGGAGGAATTTTCTTTTTAAAATAATTTCGGAATGGAAAATAGTAATATCAAGATATCTAACATCTTTACTAACAACAATAGTAACAATATCATGAGCAATAATAATTTATAGTCAATTTTTAAATCAGATAATCAAAACATTTAAATTAATAATAACTTTTAAAATGAAAATACAAATTATGACAACTATTTTGGAGAATAAAAAGCTTAGCGCAATTAAATTTATGCTAATAAGCAAGTAGATAATATATTAGTTAGCCAAAAAGACAGTGAAGGTCTTCAAAGAATCGAAGAAGAAAGAAATTCTCAATAAAATTTTTATAGCAATTAGTACAACTTTGGTAGTTAAACTTAAAAAACAAATCAACTATATCAGCTTTCTTCCTCTTCTTCACAAAAAGGTACTATAAATTATGAATAGATTACTAATTCTTTGTAAAATAACAATAATATTCAGAGATTAAATCAACCTTTTGTGTCAAACAACTCAAACAACAGTGAAAATATAAATGTAATAAATTACTCAAATTAACAGTATCGTTAACCATAGTGGATACTAAGCTAAAGTTTATACTAATAGCAACCATCTGTCTAGCTAGTTAATCCTCCTTCGTTGCATGATAATTCTTAATAGTCATCATTTCACCTTCATAATAACTTACAAAACAATAATTCTTCAGTAGTTAGCTCTAGTGTAAGAGCACACTTTCCTTTTAATCAACCCTCATAGAATTAACAATATTTGTTTAGTGGATAGAAGGACTATGAATTTTTCAGGTTGAATAGAGATAATTAAGAACCTGAATTTAATTCTGACATGAGATAGCAATATGAGAAGATTTATGAATTGCAAGCCTCTCCAAATAAAAATGAAAATATTTCAAAAATAAACTAAGCATCTCCTTATCAAAAGTACTCTCAATATTAATATGAAAAACAGTAAGCTTCTTTGCAGTATTAAAAGATGGTAAAGGAACAAAGAATGAATTCTATTTAAAACTCAGAAAAGTCTAATAAAAGCTTTTAAAATACATTTCAATCCAATGATAATTCTCGTTTGATATCTAAAAATTTATTAGATAAATCTCCTTAGAGACATTATGATTCAGTTAGAACTGTGAACAGCAAATTTGAGAGTTAAAGAAATAAATTCGAGAGAGATTTAGAAAATCATATTAGAAAATATTCTCCTCACTCAAGACCTACTACTTAGGAGTTAGAAAATAGTTTAAAAGAAGAGCTAAGAAGCTCAAAAGTTTTATAAATTAATCATTTATAAGACATTTATAATTCATACAAGTTTGGGGAGAATAGTTCAGCTTACTCCTCTTCTTCTGAAGAGAGCTTGTAATAATCATTAGGACAGAGCATCAAATTATAGATTCAAAAAGCCTTAGCTAAATAAAATGGAGTATTATACGATGATTACGACAATTAATATTAAAATGATAAAAAAGCAAATTAGCAAAAATTTCACGACCATAAATTAGCACAGCAATATACTTCAAATTAAAGTGATAACTCTGTTAATTCTAATCCTCTTTTTGTTCACTAGCTTGAAGAGGATATGGAGTTAATGAAAACATAAGTAGTTCCTAAAGACTAAATAATTATTGAAGATAAAGATGATTTTTATGATGAGAATGAGAACTTAAGTGATTAAGAATAAGATAAGGAATAATTCGAAGTTTAAATTTAAGAAAACAGTAATGATAATAATGCAAAGGAATATGATGAGGCTGGTTAGCACTCACATTCTTTAGAGCATTAAAGCGAGTAGCATTCACTGTAAGATATCCAAATATCTTCTAATAAAAAAACTTAAAATAAATACCCATCTCTCTATCATATAGATTAAGATGATAACAAAAATAAGAAAAGCTAAGCTTTAAAAAACAAAAGTATGGCTGATTTTCAAAATTATTAAGGGAATGAAGTTAATCCTAAAGATTGGAGGAAATATAACTTGCTAAATGAATAATAATAGCAACCTATTGAAGAAGCTAATGATGACGAAAATATGTATAATATAAGAGATGAAGAAGAAGAATAAAAATTTTAAAATTAATAAGCTGATGAAGAGTTAAAGACAGACTCTCAAATTTTTAATCATGGCTTTTCAAATTAAATGATATAAAACCATGAATAAGAGCAAAAATAAGAAGAGTAGGAATTAACATAAGAGCAGCTTTAGTATCTAAATGATTTAGATGAAAATAAGCTTTTGGATTGGATTGATGAACTTTTCTAAGCAGTTAACAAGGAGAAAGAAAAAAAAGAAGATGAGGAAAGAAAGCATCAATATGAATTAATTTAGTTAAGATTAATGAATTTAATTCCTTAGGATTAAGAATTTTTATTGGATCAAGCTTAGAGAGATTAAAAATTTCAAGAAAAAATAGAAGAATTAATGAATATATAAAAATTGTTTGTTTAAATATTAATCCAAAAACAAGGCTAGCAGAAATCTGATTAAATAGAAGATATTTCTCCTGATGACTATGAAGGGGATATTTAAAATCTACTTACTTAGCTCAAGTAATTAGATCAGAAATTGTAGGAGTTAGTTAACTAAAGATAAGCAAGAAATACAAAAAATATGCTTTCATCAAAGAATTAAAGCTAATCTGATAGCAAATTAATTGATAATTATGAAAAAAATAAAGATGTTAATCATGAGAATATATTTGATTAAAGTCGTAAACATTCTACAGCATAAAAATCATTAATGGAGCTTGGGGACTATATTTAAAAGTAAAATCAAGAATATATTTAGAATGAATCTGATTTCATGAACATGTTTAATCCTAATGAATTGAACAACAATAATAACCAAGGTTAATATTTAGAATTGAATGAAGGATCATAAAATTAGTTAGCTAACATAAGTTAAAAAAGCTTGAGACATTCCTAATAGACCCTTTAATAAATTTAAGAAGGATATTAGGATGAATAATAAATAGACTTGGATGAATAATAAATAGATTAGGACGAATAATAAATAGATTAGGATGAAGACGACAAAATAACTCATGAGGATTTGCTAAAAATTATGGATAACAAATTTAATCAAAATTAATCTCATGAAAATCTGCCACCTATCAACTCTAAATCGAAACTTTAAGCTCCTCAAACAAATAAATTAGAGGAGAGTGAAGTAAATGAAGAGTTAGAAAAAGAACTTTAAGAAATTCGTTAAAAGGCTTAGTTAAAAAAAGAAATTCAAACTATGCTTAAAGACAAGAGTGATATAATTGAAAAATTTAAATACAGGTTGGAAATGAAATTAAATAACGAAGAAGATTAGGTAGGTAATAAGGGAAAGAAGTCAGCACTTGATGAAGTTGATTTATCCTTTTAAAGTGAGATGAAGTATGAAGAAAGCTTGAAGCACTCTTCTTTATATAAAGACTCTAAAAAATAAAATAGTTAGAAGCGAAAACCAAGTGATGATAATAACAGCGAAAGAAGTGCTCCTGCCATTATAAATAATAAGTATGAAATATAGGATGAAAATGAAAAATCAGATCTTGATAAAACTCTTCAAGAGAAGTTAAAACATGAATTATTCTTAGACCTTGAAAATTTTAAAAAGAGCGACATTTTTAAAAACCTCTATCACAGAAAGTTGAAAGATTTAATTAATTCTTATGTAAATATGAACATAAAGTAATAAGTGAGAGATATGTGTAGGGTTATGAAGGTTATGCAAAATGCAAAGCTTTTTTACTAAAATAAGCAAGAAAATATAAAACAAAATTGCTTTAATGTAATAAAATGGTACAGTGATTATTCCAGAGTTAAAAATAATCGTAAAATATAAATTGAATAAAACATGAAAGTCAAAAATATGGAGCTTAAAACTATTGCTTTTGCTAAAATTAAAAAATTCTGTGTTCAGCACAAGAAATGGATAGAAGCAATTCATGAAAATAATAAAATGATGAAGATATACAAAGTATATACCGAATGGAAGAAGATAGTCAACTACAAAGCAATGAAGAGACAAGCTGATCTTTACTATAAAAATACCCTTTTCTAAAAATTCAAGAATAAGATCAATGAAGTTAAGAATTCAGTTGATGTAAGAGCTCTAATGCACTATTCAAGCAAATTATAAAACCAATTCTTTACTTTGTTCTGCTCAACAGCATAGACACTAAGAAAAAAAAGATTAGGCCTAAATTAAAAAGTAAACAAAATAAATTCGTAGCTTCTCTCTATTACATTTTCAGAGTGGAAAAAGTACACATAAGCCAAAAAATAAGAGAAAAATGATTATATATCCATATAAATATGTATTAAAGATACTATCTCTAAGCCTAAAATTTAGCCAAACTAAACCTTACAAGACTATAAAAAAGCTCCAATAACTACATAAAAAACAATTAAAGTTATAATGCCACCTGATTCTGCTTTTAAATGATAAATTATGATTTTATTTTTTACCATTTTTAAGCTAAATTTTCCTGTACTATAATTTTTGTTGACATCCATCTTATCTTTACTAGTTAAGATTTAAACTTTACATTTAATGAAAATTAAATAAGTATTAATTTTGAGTGATTTTATATTTAAAAATGTTTATTGTAAACTTATATTGTTTGTTAAAATTTTAAAGCTTTTAAAAATTTTTATAAAATTTCTTAAAACAAACTAAATATTTAAAATTGAAATGATTTATTTTATTTAAATGAGCTGAAAATGTAATTTATTTTAATTGGCTTTTCATTATATTTTGTAAATTTAAATTTGTAAAACTAACTAACTCCACATAAATATAAATAAATACAATTGATTGATTTATAAATCTATTAAAATTTAAAAATATTTAATATATCACTTATACATAATTCTTTATGGCCCACTTACCATGACCTTGAAGAAATCTAAACCTAGTTCTGTAGCTAATTCATTTGATTTAATGCCAATTATTCTAATACTCTAAATATGCACATGAACTCCTTTAGAGACATTAATTTAAATATATCTACAAGGGAGGCTGGATAGATTAATTCTTTTTTCAGTAGAACGGCAGAAATATTTTTTCTCAAAAATGGGTATATAAGGTCCGCTTTTAAACTCAGAAAGTGAAATGGTCATTTCACAGCCATATTTAAAATCATCAATAACTAAATATTTAACATTTGTCATTTCATGAAGATCTAACAATATATTTTATTGCTAAAATAAAGCAGTCTTCCATGAATGATTTCTATTTGTATATTAGCAAAACTCTTTTTTATATTCATCATACTCTTTATAAATTGGAGTATATGGTATTTCAGTAAATTTGCTTTCATAATCTTCATATTGGTCTGTAAATTAATTGCCAAAACCACTTGTTTTTATCATTTTTTATAAAAGGCCTATCTATCTATATAAATTTCAGATAAAAAATTCAAATCTTTATTCTTATTTATTATTTTCGAACTTTATATTAAATCATAACAATCATTCATTGAATATTTTATTAATATCCCTTTATTTTTATAAAATTTCACTACTCTCTTTTTAAATTAACAATCATTTATTTACGCCAGTTAAATATATTCTAAATAAAAATTTATAAAACAAAAAAAAGGCTATCGACACTGGGACTTCCCAAGCGGTCCCCCACCTTAGTACTAACCCAGCCTTAAGGCGCTTAACTTCGGAGTTCGAATGGGATCCGGTGTTTTCACCTTAGTATGGCCGATAGCAAAATATATGACTTTAAATGCCTACATATATAAAAAATAAATTTTTTCCAATATATTTTAAAATTTAGTTTTATTTAATTCTACTATAAAAGTTACCTATTTAAGGATTATCAAGAAAGAAAAAAAAAGGCTGTCGACACTGGGACTTCCCAAGCGGTCCCCCACCTTAGTACTAACCCAGCCTTAAGGCGCTTAACTTCGGAGTTCGAATGGGATCCGGTGTTTTCACCTTAGTATGGCCGACAACAAAATTAACCTTAAAGAATGTGTTTTTATATTATACAATTCTACTAATTCCAAATAAGCTTTATTATTTTTAAAGAATATATTAAAAATTCTATTTTAAATAAATTAAATTTAAAATAAAAAAAAGGTTGTCGACACTGGGACTTCCCAAGCGGTCCCCCACCTTAGTACTAACCCAGCCTTAAGGCGCTTAACTTCGGAGTTCGAATGGGATCCGGTGTTTTCACCTTAGTATGGCCGACAACAAAAGTATTCCTAATGAATGTGTATTTATATATTTTTTTAAAAATAAAAATAAAACATTAAAAAATAATAATCATTAAGTTTATGGCAAAAGCAATTAATTCTAAAGTAAAAAAAGGTTGTCGACACTGGGACTTCCCAAGCGGTCCCCCACCTTAGTACTAACCCAGCCTTAAGGCGCTTAACTTCGGAGTTCGAATGGGATCCGGTGTTTTCACCTTAGTATGGCCGACAACAAAATTAACCTTAATGAATGTGTTTTTATATTATACATTTCTACTAATTCCAAATAAAGCTTTATTATTTTTAAAGAATATATTAAAAATTCTATTTTAAATAAATTAAATTTAAAATAAAAAAAAGGTTGTCGACACTGGGACTTCCCAAGCGGTCCCCCACCTTAGTACTAACCCAGCCTTAAGGCGCTTAACTTCGGAGTTCGAATGGGATCCGGTGTTTTCACCTTAGTATGGCCGACAACAAAAGTATTCCTAATGAATGTGTATTTATATATATTTCAAAAAATCAAAATAAAACTTTAAAAATTTTAAAATTATTTTCATTAAGATTATAAAAGCAATTATTTTAAAATAAAAAAGGTTGTCGACACTGGGACTTCCCAAGCGGTCCCCCACCTTAGTACTAACCCAGCCTTAAGGCGCTTAACTTCAGAGTTCGAATGGGATCCGGTGTTTTCACCTTAGTATGGCCGACAACAAAACTTAATTCTTTAAATATGTATTTATATATATTTAATTAATTTAAATAAGATTATTAATTCTAGATTTTAAGAATTAATCAAAGATGTTATTAAAAACATAAATATTTTATTAAAATTTGAATATATAATTAGGAAGGCTTAATTTTGGTTAAATTTAATATATTCTATAAAATTTGAGCTTTAATCGGATACAATTTGTAAGTATGGCAAATATTATGTGTAATAAACTTAACAATTTATAACATAAAATTATATTCTAAAAAGAATTCCTATATGTTCTTGAATACTAAAATTAATTAAAAAATTTTATTGTAAAGGACATTCCAATTAAATTATATTCTTAAAATATAAACACAAAATCAAAGTAGATAATTGTATACAAATTTAACTATATATATTTTAAATTATTAATAAAACAAAATTTTTAACTAATATTAAAAACTTTTGAAATGTGTTATATCTTTCTTTATTCATTTTATATCTTTATTTATTTGTTTTATTGTTTATTTCTTTCTTAAGATTACCAAAATATTTAATATACTAACTGTAAATAAATTATTTTTCATATTTCTTCTAATGGTAGATTTTCTGCTCTAATACCTATTGCTAAACCCAAAAGCCCTGCTGTAATCATTATTAAGCTTGAACAGTAGTAGCCTAAAGATAGAGAATCTATACTATTTAACCTAATTAAGACACCAAAAAAGTATGGTGCCAAAGCTCCTCCTGCACATAAACCCACTGTATTAAATAGAGCAAGAGCTTAACTTCTGATTTTCTTTTAGATTAAAAAAAAAGCTTAATAAACTATTGTTTTATGTAAATATTACTAGTGGGAAAACTTCAGATATGGTTAAGTGAGCAGCCGAAATACCAGGAGATGAAAAGAAAATGATTAAAATCCAAAATATTAGCTATGTATTATGGTTAATAAAAGAGTAGTCAAATAAAATTCCATTTATAAAAAGGAGCACTCCGCTTGCAACAACTATTTAAAAATTACATTAAATAATTATTCAAAATATTTTTAATAAAATAAATACTGCTTACATATAAAAAATATCATTCTTTTTCTACCTTGTGTATCAAAAAATCTAGCCATGATAAGAGGACCTAAAAAGCTTGCACAAATTAATGGCAAAATAAAATACTATTCTGTTTAATGAAAAGATTTAAATATTGGGTTAATGAGGGAAAATACCTTACCACTATATTCTTTCTATTCAAAATTATCTATTTTTTTCATCATCATCACATGTGTATAGAATATTCTATTTTAATTAAACTTGAGTAATTAAATTAAAATGTTTTAAATTACCCTTTATAGACAAAATTAGAAGCAAAAATGATTGCAAAACATAGAGCAAATCTTTTTCTATATCTATTAATTATGAATCTCATAATCTCAAATAAATTAGTTGGTAATTCATCCTAATTTAAATCCTTATTATAAAAAATCATATATAATTTACTACTTTTAACCAAATAAAATGTATACATTGTAATTCTATGGGTGTATTCCTATCATCCTTGGCTTTTGCTAAAGGATCTTACTTTATATATTATAAACTATTGGTTAAAATATAATGTTAGAAAATTTTAAATTACTATTCTTCCAAAGGTATGATGCAGTCATTATCACAACAGTAAGTTATGAGATCTACAATTTAGTCTGCTTCAGTAGGCTTGCCTTTTCCATTTATCCAACGAGGACTTTCTGGAATGAATTTTCTTAGATATATTATTGGGATTATAAATAAGGCTCCGAATAAGAATAAAAAACGCCAGGTCAAAGTATCATCAGGACTATTTAATCTGTGGCTGAATGCTAATCCAAGTAAACCTGCTATAGAAGATCCCAAATGCCAAATAGAAGAAACACATATATTTGCAGTACCTCTATAGCTTGAAGGAACAATTTCATCAACCATAGCGAAGATAGCTGTATATTCGCCCCCAATCCCGATACCAGAAAAAAATCTTACCAAATATAAAAACAAAAGACTTCTGCTTATAATTACAAACAAAATTGAAATAGCATAGACAGCTAATGTAGTGTAAAAAACCTTCTTACGTCCATGTTCACTAGAATAATATCCAAAAATTAACGATCCTATACCTGCACCAATCATATATGCAGTAGCTAAGAGACTGACTTAAGATTCAGAAGCACTATAAATTCTCTACAGTTCAGTTGAAGATACAGCAACTACAGCTACTTCGTAACCATCAATAAACAATCCTCCACCTTTTAAATAAAAATTTAAATTCAATGCTAACTTAATAAATATTTTTCAAACATAAGAGTAAGAAAGTAATTATTTAATTATATATTTATGGATTCTATAGCTATCTATCAGTTTTATTATCTCTTCTAAAGAATTAACTGAATATGAATATTTAATTTTTAAAATTTTCCCAAGAATTTTCTTGTATTTATTTATACTGCTCCTAAAACATATTTATTTTTTTTTACTCTGAATGAGTTTTATTGCAAAAGGTATTCTTCTACTGACTAAACTGTTTAAGAACTCTAAATGATTTTTCATAATTCTATGAAATATTGCTGAAATAAGATAGCTAAATGTAACCTTTATTAAATATTATAAGCCATAAAATCTATTATTAAGCTAAATTGCAGTATATTTTAAAATTTCTTTTAAATTTCTATTTCATTTATTTATTGAATAAAATGAGAATACTTCAAAATATGCTCAAATTCACTTTTTAACATTTATAATCATTAAAATAAGCAAATAAGAACACGCTTTTTATATCTTTTATTATGGATGCTAATATTTAAACTGAGTTTGCTATTTAATTATTCTAAAATATTTAAGAATGCTCTATACTCTTAAAAATTAAATATAAGCTAATTAAAAATTTACTTAAAGCTAGAATGGCATAATAGTGCCACTTGCTAAATGGAAGGCTATCGAGACGGGTATACATAGGATTTTATTGATATATTGGTTAGTCTACTACCTCCCTTGGCATAATTGGTCTCTTTAAATCACTTAAACTCTAATTTTGTTCATAGTTTGAGTAAGAGTTGCCCATCCCTTAAAATACATCTTGATAACCATATTTATTCTTTGAATTTTAGCCACGCTCATCGTCATCCAAATTATGAAATGAGAGAGACATCCTATCCCTTGATTCGATTTATTGTTTTATAAGAATATTCTACTTAATTAAATAGCTTGTGAATCAACTATGAAATATGCCTAAACTATTTATGTGGATAAAAAATTACAATATATCTATCTAAATTTTTTATATCGTATTTATAATTTATTAATAATAAATAATTTAGTAAGTCCTTCTATTAAATTAAAGCAAAATAGAAATTAATTGATTTAGGAATATGCATAGAGTTATGTATACATGCATGATAACTAATTATTCATTAAAAAGTATTAAAGTTTGTATAATTGTGTAATTTAATATAATTTTTGAATTAATATTATATTTACTTCTCAAATTTCAAATTTGATTATAATAAAATCAGTAAGTAAGTAAGTAATTCTAATCATAAAAATAATTATTATTATTCAAAATAAATAAAATAGCAAACAAAATCGATTGTAATATTTGTATCAGGAATATCTTTTTCAAAATTAAATTTAAAAGCATCAATCTTATAAATAATTATTATATAACTATCAACTTTATAATTAAATTTTTTAATTTTTAAGTGTTTATTACGATTTTATGAATCTAAATTTAAATTGAAAATTTTTATAAAAATAACTTAAACTCTTTTTTTAATTTAAGTCAGAAATCCTAAATTAAATAATATTTTTATTCAAGCAAATATTTAAAATAATACTAATAGAGCTAAATCAACTAAAAACACTAGATGACCAAAAAAATTTAATCCTAATTATAATACAAGTAAAACTAAACTTCAAAAAGCTTAAAAAAATAAAATAGTTAAATCCAAATAATAAGTATTTATTTATATCAGAAATATAATCCTAAAAATTAAATAAAAATAAAAATTATGTTTATTTTATTAATTTTATTTGAAATTTATTTTAATTAATGTAAAGATATCAAAATAAGGTTATTTTTAGTTAATCCTAAAAAGAATAATAAATTAAGAATAAATTTAATTATTGTAATAGATATAAGCATAATAAAAAAGATAAACAAAAGCTAAAATAGATATTTTTTATTTATTTTTCGGAAAGATGATTGATTGAATAAAAATAATTTTTTATTCAATAAAAAATTAATATTTTTTGTTTAAAATTTTATTCTGATTAAAATTAGTATAAGGTTGATTTAAAGAAAGTACAGATTTCTATTAAAATAGACCTGAGCAAGCTTAACTAAACTAATTATATATATATTTTTGAATACAAAAATTAAATTTCTTTTCTGTAGATCCAGCAGAAGGTCTATTAGTCTTATTTTATAATATGATTGTTAAAAATGGCCTACATATCTTTTGGTTTAACCTTATTTATCTCTTTAGAGGAATTATTAAACAAAGTACTTCATAGTTTTTCCCCTCACTTCTTTTGAGTAATTGTTTTGTCTGATTAGGTTATCTTGAAATATTGGATCAATATACTATGTTTTTTCAGTTATGTTCTCTTCTAATCTAATCGAGTCAGTATTTGAATTAAATTTTTATTTTAAGTAAGGTGATTACTTAATTTTAGACTGAGTAATATCAGTAATTAAATCTATTTATATTTACTATTATTTTTTTGATTTTTATTCAATATAAAAAGGAATAACTGAGCTTCCTTGTCCAATAATTGGATTCAGGCATTCTCTTATCAATTTAAATCCTAATTTTTAATTATTTATTAATAAAATAGAAAAAAAGAAATCTTTAATAAATTTTGCCTTATCTACTTCATCAAATAAATAATCTATAAATTAAACCAAAATAATTTGAAAATAATTAGACTAATAAAATTATTACTTTTCGAATAAAAAAATAAATAAGATATTTTGCTTTCCTCAATATTTTTAATTTATTAGCTTATAGCTTCACATTATATTATTTGGTTATTTAATGGTTTTTTCTATAATTATTTCCTAAATAATATTATTATACCAGACTCACTATAATGGCCCAGACTATCCATATCATTAAAAGCTTAAAATTTTATTTTTATTTTTATTTCTTTTTAGCACTTCAATTAATATTCAAAGATATAATGCTCTTATTCCTCAACTATCAAACTCTCTTATTAGTTTAATAAAAATGAATAGGAAGGAGTAATTTGACCCTTTCTTAATTATAGCCCTCATATATTTATTCAATTTTTATCTACAATTTCATTCATATAAAACTTGTTTTAATATTCAACCATTTAAAAGATTTCATTTTTTTTCTTTCGTTTTTCACATACTTTTACAATAATATCTCTTCTCACAATTTTATTTGAAACATGAATTAAAAAAAGAATGGGGTTAAAAGATTATAATAAAAGATATTTTTTATTAAGTATGATCAGAACATCAAACAAAAATTAAGTGCAACGAAATTCTTGAATCATTCTCACACCTTTTTTTGTTTAAAATTTATTAATTTTTTTAGTTTTTAATATTGTATTGATTCACATATCTCTGTCAATTTAAAAAATAAATTAAATTAATTTTAAGTATTAAAGTTTTTATGTTTATCTGCTTCTTTTACTTCATTTAGATATTAAATATATTTTTTAAATTTATTCTTAAAATAAATATATTAACAGTTCTAATATTTTCTCTAAAAGTAACAAATAACTTTTATTTATTAGAATAGTCAATCATATTAATAATTTATTTAAAATATATTTATTGTTAATAAATAAATAACATAATTCTTTTTCAGATAGATAAATTTTTATTGATTTAAGTTTAAAATACTAATTAAAAAGAAGTTATTTTTTTATATTTAAAAAAGTTGGTAAAGATTTATGTCATTCATAATAAAAAGAGATTCTAAGCAAATTTAATTACGATCTTTATTGAAATATTTTGTTAAAAATACGGAGGAAATAAAAATTTAAATGTAAATAAATATCTTTACTTTGTAAAAATTTTTTAAAGGAAGTATTTAAATAATAAGTGCGTCTTATTTTTCGTAACTTTTTAGCTCAGTAAAAAATTTAGGCATGCTTATTTTTTTATTTTAAGGTGTAAATCCAATAATTATCAAGAAAAATAGAGGAAATTTTAAGAGATTTTTTTCTTATTTTATTGAAGGATAAGAAGAAATTAGTAAAAAAAAGTATTTTCCTAAAAAATAAAATGAGGTACTGTGATCTCTATATATCTAATAATTCAATCTCCAATTCTAATAAATAAAATAAATATCAAACGAACTATTTCCAAATTTATTAACTAATCTCATCAATCAAATATATGTTATTAAAATAATTTTGTCATCTTTTAATTACAAATAAATAAAATTTGATTAGCTTTTATATTGATACATTTAAATACCCTCTCTTCAATTTCCTTCACGTTTCAATTGAAAAAATAAGGCTTTTCCTTCGAAAATTGCACTATAGATAAAAATTATAAGATTACCAATTAACACATAATCTTCAAGCAAGTAAACAAATTTGATTTTTGACGAATATAAAAATATAAAATAGATTTAATTTATCAATTTTTTAAATGAATGAAACTATTTTAAATTTATTGCAATAGCTTGACATAAAAAATTATTTTAATTAAATAAGCATTGATACTTTACTTTTATTTAACAATCTAAACAAACTCGTTATTAGGATTGTGTTAAATACCCTTTTAATTCAGATTTTCTTAAAAATATTGTTTTAAATTGGAATTTACAGTAAAATTAAAGTACATCAGCACTTAACTTTTATTAAAAAGAAAAAATATAATTACAATTATATTAAATTAAATTATAATTTTAATTAAAGTAAGTATGATTCTTGCTAGATCATTTTAATTAATATCAAAATATTCAAACGAATTTATAGAAAATAAATTCATTATAAAAATGATATTTTTTGAGAAAAAATTAATTTAATTGAATGATAAAGAGAAAGAATTCTCTAATCTATAATAATTTTATTTATTTTGTAGTTATTTTATTTAATATTCTCAATTAAAATATGCCAAACTTATTTTAGAAAAAAGAATTTTAAGCTTGATTTTTTGATACTAATAATTTATTTTGATAAAATCTGTTATGGAGTTATTTAAATTTATGGAGTATTGATCTTGAATTTGATTTTCGCATTAAAATTATGTAGACTTCTCATTTTTAACTTTTTATTTACACTTTTTTTAATATTTATATGAATCTTAACTCAAATTATTTCCAGACAGTTAACTAACATTTTTTAATTAAACTTTATTAATTTACGTATTAACGCATATACATGTAAAATAGTGTAAGCTTAAATTAATTGAACTGATATATTAAAAATGGATTAAACTTAAAATAAATAAAAAGTTTTTATATAATTTATCAATAGTATCGATTTTCAAAATAAATGTTCATTTTATTTGTACTTCTTCATTTTATTATTTGCTAATAATAAGATAAACTCACATACGTTCACTTAGTCCCACACTCACATGACGACTATGGGTGGTTATATACTATTGACGAGTATTACAGCAATAGGATTATCTAATTTGGATGGGATTATGGAAGTAACAAACACAAAACATTTCATAGATTTTAAATTCATTTTTTTAATTATTATATCAGATATTAGGGATATTCTCAATTCTGTTTATAACGAGATTCAAAAAAACCCTTAGAGAAAATATATTCAAGTAGAAATAGGGTTTCTTAGTATGTGGTGGGATAGGTAGACAGAAGATGTTCGCTAAAAATACAAAGACCTCGTTAAAAATGGTTAAATAGAAATTATAAATGGTGGATGGACTATGCACGATGAAGCAACAACATACTTTGAAGACATAATAGATTAAATGACTGTTGGTCATCAATGGGTAAAAGATCATCTAGATGTTATTCCTTCTATTGGATGGTAAATTGATCCATTTGGTCATTAATCAACGAACGCAGCTTTATTTAGTCAAATGGGATTCAACGCATAATGGTTTGCTAGAGTTGACTACTAAGACTTTGAATACAGAAAAAGTGAAAAAAGACTAGAAATGATTTGGCAACCTTAAGAGCAATGCGAAGAAAACTATATTTTCTCTGCTGTAAATTATAAGCATTATGATGCTCCAACTAGTAAAAATTTTTTTTTATTTCATTTAAACAGATAAAATAAAATTATTATTTTATTAATTAATTAATTAATTTATTTATTTTTAAAATAGTTTAAAGAAAATATAAATTTTACTAATTATTTTAATAAATATAATTTATTTTTAATATTTCTAAATATTTTTCATGATAAAATTTTTTAAATTGATAAAACTACTTTTAGCCTAAAAAAAAATAGAAATTTATTTTTGTTGTTTCTTTAATATTAATTTTAACCTTTATTAAAAAATAGATTTCTATTTTGAAAGAGATGAGCAAGTTACTCCTTATAATGTTCAACATAAGGCTTAAGAATTCGTGAACTATTTTAAATAAATGCAGAGAAGTTATCGTACAAATCACCTTATGCACACCATGGGATAGGATTTTGCGTTTAGTAAATCTGAAATATGGTTTAATAGCATAGATAATCTGATTGATTACATAAATAGTAGAAAAGATTAATTTGGCATGGAAATTCTATACTCCACTCCTTCTAAGTATTTAGAAGAAATTAACAAATAATAAAATATCTGGCCTGTAAATAATAATGACTTTTTCCCTTACGCTGACAATTCTAATGCTTATTGGACTGGGTATTTTACATCTCGTCCAGCACTTAAAGGCTTAACTAAAGACGCAGGAAGATATTTGCAAGCTGTAAGAAATATAATTTCGTTTGAAAACATCCAAAAAAGGACAAACGTGCTTACAGTTTAATTTGATTTTATGTACAATTAATTAGAATACTATGAACAAGTAAGTTAGTTTGTTAGTTAATTAATTCATTATTTATCAAAATTAAAATAATTGTAAAACAATTTTTCTTTTTGAAATAGTTGTTTTTATTATATTGATTAATTAATATTTTATTTTAATGAGTTTGAGAATTAATAAAATATATTATTATGATAAAAATAGTAAATGGCAGCTTTAATGCATCATGACGCAGTTTCTGGTACAGAAAGACAACATGTTGCTAACGATTATATTAAAAGAGTATGTGAAGGATAAAAGAAAGTAAGAGATTTTCTACATCCACTGCTTTAAGAATATGCTTTATAAGATATTTTTGAGTCAGAAATAAAATACCATGAATGTCATTGGAATGTAACTTCTTCAGAGTGCGAAATTACTAATTCTTTAATTTCAAATAACAAGCCTATTTTGATAAGTATATTTAATCCTTCAGTAAAGAGATAGATGAATATCAGAATTAGAATTCCTTAAGCTAACGTGACAATTTTAAATGATAAGAATCAATTTCTAAAAAGTAAAATATTAAAATTAAAAAATAATTTAAAAGTAAATTTTTATTATGCTTAATTCATTAGCTGACTTTATTTGTTCAAATCCAGAGAATAAGACAGACTGCGATTTGTATTTTAGGGATCTGTTTTAAGGATACTCTTTTTAGCACTATAAAATAGTATTTTTTAACTCCAATTACCACAAAAATGTTCAACCTCTTTAAATACCTGAAGACAAAACATAAATTAAAATTGAGTTATCAAGTATTTCTAATCTAAAAATAGATTTGCAAGCGAAAAAATTTACCTATTAAACCTGGGAAACTAGTTAAAAATATTCAGATTTCTAAATGCAACAGTATAGAGAGTATGATTTTTCCTTGAATTATAATTTGTATTACTCGTCTTAAGACTGGGGTCAATCATCTGGAGCTTATATATTTAGACCTGAAACTCAATAAAGCCATACTTATTCAGAAATTAAAAATATTGTAATATTTAATAATTTACAAATAATAATAAAAAAAATTAAAGTTTCAAAAATTTTATGATTTTATTTTGAATGATTATAGGTTGTTTACTAAGGCCAATTAGTTACAGTAGTGCTTTTAGAAGGAGAACATGTAACAACTTAGTTGAGATTTTACTCTGCAAACTATGATAAGGTAATTGAAGTAGAGACTTTTGTACACCCAATACAAGTTTAAAATACAGGCAAAGAAATAATTATGGTTTTAAATACAGGATTATAAAATAATAAAACATTTTACACAGACTCGAATGGGTTAGATATGCAAAAAAGAGTACTCAATTTTAGACCTACTTGGAATTTACAAGTAATTTTTAAGTTTTTATAAAGTAATTTTATTTGAATATTTATTTTTTATTAGCTATAATAAGAAGTAAGTGGAAACTACTATCCTATTGGTGCATTAATAAGTTTGAAGGATATTAATTCTGATTAATAAGTTTCTGTTGTTACTGATAGGTCTTAAGGTGGTACATCATTAAAAGAAGGATAAATAGAAATTATGATACATAGAAGGTAAATTTACTTTAAAAATAAATATTTAAATAAATAAATCTGTTAAAATAAAAAAGAATTGTAAGGGATGATGCTAGAGGAGTTGGTGAATCTCTAAATGAGGTTGATTAAAGAAATCAAGGTATTTCTTAAAAAATTAGGCATTTTATAATTTTTGAGAGGTAAAATGAATAATTATCTAGAAGAATTTAAAACGAATTAGATGCTTCACCTTTAATTTTTTTCTCTTAGACTAAAAATTAATATTTTGATTACAGAAGCAATAGTTAAAATAGAAACAAAATTATAGAAAATCAAAATATTTATCTGAGAGTATACTTGAGAGCATATAAAAATTACTATACACTGAGGTTGTATAATGTAAATGATATATCTTCTGCTTAATTTGATATCCCTTAGAACTATTAAATTTTAGAAGAGCTCACTCTTACAGCTAACTAGAGTAAAAAAAGCTGGTCTGAAAAATAAATGAAGTGGACAAGCAATAATGGCAAGGTTTATCAGGCATAATAAGATAACTTTTAAAAAGAAATATGTAAAATTATAAACATTTAGATGCGTTTTATTTAAAAAAATATTACAATTTTATTAAATAGAAGAAGGAAAATTCATTCTAAAACCTCTTCAACTAAGAGTGTTTAAATTGAATATTGTCTCCACATGATTTGTGATTATGATGATTATCTAATACCTTTAAAGAATTTAAGAAATCTAAATGCATATTTCCATGTTATTTAGATATTTAGAGATTAAAAAATTAGATTTTTTTCAAATTAGGATTAAATCAGATTATAAACTTAAATCTATTTTATTTGTAATTTATCTTTTATTTTTTGTGAAATAGTTTTTTGGTTAGTTCTTATAAATTATAAAATTAATAAATTAAAAGAGATGCACTTTTTTCTCTAATATAAAAGAATTTTCAAATTTATTGTATTTGTTTTCTTTTCTAAATGTAATGCTTAAAATATCAATATAATTTTCTATAGTATGAAATTATTTATTTTCAGCACAAGTAAATTTATAAACTCTAAGTATGTTAAAAATTATGATGGAAAAATAATATTTATAAATTTGATTACAATTAATTACCCTCCTTTAATAAGGTTTGTTTCCTTACTTTACTTAAATGTTAAAAGTTTGTAATTAATACTATTCATAGCTATTTAATGTGACTAAGATGAAAATAATTCTTTATTTTTATAATTTTTGTCTTTTTAAAAATATTCTGTTATGTATGTGCATATTAAAAAGTGAAAGTATTAATTGTTAAATATTTTAAAAAGTAAAATTAATTATAATCAAAAAGTAAAAAAAAATGGGCTGCTGTTTTTTGTCACAAATATTTTTAAAGATTATAAAAGAAAAAAATGGAGAAATTGATTATGAATTTGCTTACTAGTATAAAAAAAAGACTGATAATAGAAAATAATTTTTATTTTTTGATTTAAACTAATTTTAAAAAGAAAAAAATGTTGAGATTAACGGAAGATTAAATAATAAAAATTATTTTATTGCAGGTATTTTTTATGATTGCTAATAGGATGTATCAAAAAATGCTAAAGATTATTTGAAGTAATCAATAGAAGAAAGTATATATTTTTAATAAGGATAGTTTGAATATGGATTTTAAAACATAATTGATGGTCTTCAAATGTTATTTATATTCTTGCGAAACATAAAAGAAGTATCTATTTAAAAATATATTTGGACTTAGTTACCTTAGTGAAGATATAATAACAATTAATTTGATGATGTATTTTGGAGGTACTATCTATTTGTTTAAATCTGTTAGTAAATCTAAGCTTATTAAAAATAAATATTTAGTTCAGTTGAAAAATGAATATAAATTAAGATTATTAAACAAAACAGATCTTTCTTAAGTATAAAATGATGTGCTATTACTAAATGCAAATATTTCAAATCACCTCTAAGAATTAATGTTAACATCTACATTATGTCCTGATACCTTCCTTCAATAAAAAGTAAAAGCTTAAGATCTAAGAAGTAACAGTGTATTTGGAGATCTGTATAATCTAAAAATAAAAAATATCTAATCTCTAAAAAGTATAGATTGATTTACAAACACAATTTAAAATATTGCACATAAATAAATAAATACTTTTAAATTATATTTTTCTGATTTATTTGTTTACCTTAATATTTTGATGTTTAAAATTGTGATTAGATTAAACTTCAAATAATTTTACTATAATAGATTTTACTTACAAATTTATTTTTAAAGCATTAGCAATTTTGATAGTAAAAAAAGAAAATTAGTTGAGAATTAAATATAAATGTTTAATTACTATTTTATTTTAAAAATATTTTTTTTAGTTTTTAAAAAAAAAAAATTAACAAAAAATATTGGAATTCTATTTTAAAATAAAAATGAAGAACCCTAATTATTTATTATTAAATTTATTTTAGACAATATTTGATCTAATTTTTTATTATATATTTAAATCTTACTACTTTCTTTAAGTAAATTTTAGCAAAAGTTTATTTACTACCTTCAAAAAATACAAATACTGCTAAAATATTCATTCTAAATAGAAAATTCATTGACATTTATGAGATGAAAAATATAATTTTTGTCTTTAAAAGGAAAAATTTATGATTTTAAATTATAATTTATTTCTTTAACTAATAAATATTAAAAAATTTACAATTCAAATAAATAAAAAAACATTTAAAGCTAAAAGTAAATACATCAGAATATTTTATCTGAATGATTGATTATAATCTATAAAAAATTAATTTCCTTTGTTACAATTAAATTCTTTTTTAATTAATTGAATTATTTTTTACCATAAAAAAAAGATTCATCATATTAAATATAACACAAATTTTAAAAATAAATTAAAATTATAAAAAATTTTTTATTGTATCAAAATATTTATATTCTAATTGAAATAAATTCGATGCTCCTATCATTTATAAACATTAATTGAAAAAAAATTAATAAATAAATAAGAATTCAACTTGAAAATGAATATTCAAAAAATAGTAAGTTTAGCATTGCTTATGCTTGGAGCTTTAATGTTAGCAACCTATTTTCTTTTTAATAGTTCTGAAAGGTATTTAGAAAGCGATACTTGTACCTCAGAAAATAATTTATGCTTTAAGAATGATTGTTGTCAAGGGCTCTAATGTTCTAAAGACTTATTTTCTACTGCCTATTACTGTGTGAGATCTCCTCATCCTTGATCTATATAAATAAGCTAATAATTATAATTCAATGCTAAGTTTTTACTATAAAGTTGATCAAAAATCTAAAATAATAGAAATTTCATATTAGTTTTAGCAAAAATTTGTTGTTTGATATATTTTTTATTAAAAGATACAGTAACTTAAAAAAAACATCATTTTTATGGATATAAAAAAATTTCAATAAAATTATTTATCAAATAAACTTAACAGAATTTTATAAAAACTGTTGAAAATAAAAATATTAAATAATTTATAAACTCAGTAGAAAAAGAAAATTACAACAAATTATTTTCAATTAATAGGAATTTTTTTAATCTATAAAAAATAAAAATGTGTTATAAATAGTATTAATCTTTAATAATTTATTTATTTATTTTATAAATCATTTTAGGTCTCTAATATCATTTACTAATAAACTTGGGGTTTTGTAACCATAATTTACTGAAGGGAAAACCTTCCAAAATTTCAGAGTTTCATCTACAGCTCCTGTTACTATTGTAGAAGAGTACTCTTGATGTGTTTCCAGTAAGCTCTGCAATTTTTTTTAAGGAAGGTTATTTCCTCATTTTCAGTTTTGCCAAACATTAAATTACAAACTTATGACTGCTAAGCTAATTTACATTTGTTAGAATACTCAGTCAGGAAATTTCCAATATCTTATTTGTTCTTTTAAGGAAAATCCTTAAACCTTAAAATATTTTAATTAGAGAAGCTCTGAATTGTTTTAGACACTTCATTTTCGTCTTGATTTAAGTAAATTGGTAGGTGAGGAGTATTGTTTGAGAGCTCTATTTCTTAGGAAGAGTTGTTTGCATATCTTGGTATAATCAAGGTACTTCCATGCAAAGTATTGTGAAAATTAGGAAGAAGACAAAATATTTATCTGAGAGTATACTTGATAGCATATAAAAATTACTATTCACTGAAGTTTTAAAATCTAAATGATATATCTTCTGCTTAATTTAGTATCTCTTAGAATTTTAAGTTTAGAAGAGCTCACTTATACAGCTAACTAGAGCAAAAAAAGCTGGTCTGAAAAACAAATGAAGTGGACAGGCAATCATGACAAGGTTTATCAGTCATAATAAGATCACTGTTAAAAAGAAATATGTAAAATTATAAATATTTAGATACGCTTTATTAAAAAAAATATTACGATTCTATTAAATAGAAGAAGGTACATTCATGATAAAACCTTTTCAATTAAGAGTGTTTAAATAGAATATTGTCTAAATAATTTAAGAAATCTAGATGCATATTTCCATGTTATTTAGATATTTAGATATTAAATTAGGATTAAATCAGGTAGATAAACTTAATTATGATTTTATATGTAATCTATCATTTATTTATTGTGAAATAGTACTTTTTTGGTTATTTATTATAAATTATAAAATTAATAAATTGAAAGAGACGCATATTCTTATATAAAAGAATTAATTTTCAATCTTTTCTGATTATTTTTCTTTTCTATATATCATGTTTAAAATATCAATATAATTTTCTATAGTATGAAATTATTTATTTTCAGCAAAAGTAAATTTATAAACTCTATACATGTTAAACATTATTGATGGAGAATAAAATTTATTAAATTTGATTATAATTAACCTCTCAAAATATGGTTTGTTTCCTTACTTTACTAAAATTTTAAAATCTTAGAATTGATACTATTCATAACTATTTATTGTTTGTGAAGAAATTATTGTTTAAAAGATGAAAAAAATTAATACTTATTAATATAATTTTTGCCTCATCAAAATTTTCTGTTTTGTACATATTAAAAAGCGAAAGTGTCAATTAATTGTTTAATATTTTAAAAAGTAAAATTAATCTTAATCAAAAAGTAAAAAAATATGGGCTGCTATATTTTGTAATAAACATTTTTGGAGATTATTAAAGAAAAAAAAGGAGAAATTGATTATGAATTTGCTTACTAGTATAGGAAAAAGACTGATAATAGAAAATAATTTATATTTTTTGATTTAAACTAATTTTAAAAAGAAAAAAATGTTGAGATTAACGGAAGATTAAATAATA
The DNA here is from genome assembly GCF_000189635.1 of Tetrahymena thermophila SB210. Lineage (NCBI taxonomy): Eukaryota > Ciliophora > Oligohymenophorea > Hymenostomatida > Tetrahymenidae > Tetrahymena > Tetrahymena thermophila. Next base: position 729,125 of record NW_002476157.1, on the reverse strand, counting down.
AAAATTATTTTATTGCAGGTATTTTTTATGATTGCTAGAAGGATGTATCTAAAAATGCTAAAAATTTTTTGAAATAATCAATAGAAGAAAGTATATATTTTAGATAAGGATAGTTTGAATATGGATTTTAAAACATAATTGATGGTCTCAAATGTTTTTTATATTCTTGCGAAACTTAAAAGAAGTATGAATTTGAAAATATATTTGGACTTGATTATCTTAATGAAGACATAATAACAATTAATTTGATGATGTATTTTGGAGGTACTATCTATTTGTCTAAATCTGTTAGTAAATCTAAACTTATTAAAAATAAATATTTAGTTCAGTTGAAAAATGAATAAAAATTAAGATCACTAAACAAAACAGATATTTCTCAAGTATAAAATGATGTTCTGTTACTAAACGCAAATATTTCAAATAACCTCTAAGAATTAATGTTAACATCTTCATTATGTCCTGATACCTTCCTTCAATAAAAAGTAGAAGAATGCTATCCTTAAGATCTAACAAGCAACAGTGTATTTGGAGATATGTATTATCTAAAAATAAAAAAAATCTAATCTCTAAAAAGTATAGATTGATTTACAAACACAATTAAAAATATTGCACATAAATAAATAAATACTTTTAAATTATATTTTTCTGCTTTCTTTGTTTGCCATTATATTTTGATGTTTAAAATTGTAAACTTCAAATAATTTTACAATAACAGATTTTACTTACAAATTTATTTTTTTAAAGCTTAAGAATTTTTTTACTTTCTTTAAGTAAATTTTTGCAAAAGTTTATTTACTACTTTCAAACAATACAAATAGTGCTAAAATATTCATTTTAAATCGAAAATTCATTAACATTTATACTGTATTTAAAGGGAAAAATTTATGATTTTAAATTATAATTTATTTCTTTAATTAATAAATATTATTTTTTTAAAATAAATTTTAAAAAAATTATAATTCAAATAAAAATAAAAAAATATTCAAAGCTAAAAGTAAATACATAAGGATATTTTATCTCAGTGATTTATTATAATTTATAATAATTAATTTCCTTTGTTACAATTAAATTCTTTTTTAATTAATTAAATTATTTTTCACCATCAGATATACATTCATTATTTTTAATATGACAAAATTTTCAAAATAACTTTAAAAAATTTTTTTATTTTATCAAAATATTTATATTCAAGTTGGAATTCGATGTTTCTATCTTTTATAAACATAAATTATAAAAAAATAAGTAAATCAATAAATAAATAAGAATTCAACTTAAAAATGGATATTCAAAAAATAGTAAGTTTAGCATTGCTTTTGTTTGGAGCTTTAATTTTAGTAATATATTTGCTTTTTTATAGTCCTGAAAGGTATTTAGAAAGCGATACTTGTACCTCAGAAAATAATTTATGCTTTAAGAATGATCTGTCCAGGGCTCTAATGTTCTAAAGACGTATTTTCTACTGCCTATTACTGTGTAAGATCTCCTCATCCTTGATATATATAAATAAGCTAAGTTTTTACAAAAAATTTGATCAAACATCTAAAATAATATAAACTTAGTATTAGTATTAGCAAAAAATTATTTGTTTGGTATATTTTTTATTTATAGCTAGAGTAACTCAAAAAAACATCATTTTCATGCATATCAAAAAATTTCAATTAAATTATTTATAAAAAAAAGAAAATATTCAAAATTTTTTTAAAAATTTTTGAAAATAAAAAGATTAAACAAATTTATAAACTCAGTATAAAAAAAAATTTACAAAGTATGATTTTCAATTAATAAGAAATTTATAAATCTAGAAAGAATAAAAATGTATAAGAAAGAGTATTGATTTATAATAATTTATTTATTTTTTTTATAAATTGATGTATAGTTTATATTATATAAGATAGTATATTATATATATTTAGAACTAATATTAGTCATATTTGCTTATAATTTTATATTATGAAGAATTTAGTTGATTGATTAGATAGTTATTAGTTTATTTATTTATTTATATTTGTTTAAATATTTATTTTTTTGTTTACTTTTTAGTAGTTTTATTTAAACATAAGTGATGTTCATTTTATATTTTTAAATTTGAATAAGCTGTAAAAGGAAAAGAAGGAGAATATTGTTGTTATTTATTTATTCCTTTTATTTAAAAAGTTATTTTGAAATAAAAAATTTTCATTTTTTTATAAAGATTGAATTATAATTCATCTTAGATCTCTAATATCATTTACTAATACACTTGGGGGTTTGTAACCATCATTTACTGAAGGGAAAACCTTCCAAAATCTCAGAGTTTCATCTCCAGCTCCTGTCACTATTGTTTAGCCATCGGGACTCATTGCCAAGAAAAGTACTCTAGATGTGTGTCCAGTAAGCTCTGCAATTTTTTGTAAGGAAGGATATTTCCAAACAACTATTTAGTTAAGCGAATATCCATGGGTGCTCACAATTTCATTTTCTGTTTTGCCAAACATTAAATTACAAACTTATGATTAAGTGTCTATATAATCGAGCATTGTGCTTGTTTATGTATTCCAGAATCTTATGCATCTATCTTGAGTACCACCACCAGAAGCAAGTAAACCTAAAATTTATATTGTTTTTTATCAATTAAAACTCAAAAAAAAAAATATATAATTACCATGCTAGTGTGGAGACCATGCTATTGCCTTCACTGCAGCTGTGTGCTAAGTAAATTTACAAATGGGAATAGTAGAGTGATTATTCCAAACAAATAATTTATTATCATTTCCACCAGAAGCTAGGTATTGCTCGTCGAAACTCCATTTCAGTCCACAGACTTCTTATTTATGTTCTTTAAATGTTCTTACTATTGAATTATCATCTCTTTAGTCTCTAAGAGATATTGTTTTATCTCTTGAACCACATGCTAAAAGAGACGTTGACCATGAAAGAGAACCAACTCTAACAATATGATCATTGTAGGATCTTAACATTTTTAAGCTGTTCGCATCCCAGACTTAGACCTATCCAGCAGATGTGCCAAGAGAAAGTTGATGGCCTTTTGGATGCCATGCAACACTAGTGACAGTTGTAGAACCTAAATCACAAAATTTAATAACCTTGTTGTTGTCTGCCTTCCACAGATAAACGCAAGAACCTAAAGCAACAGCTAAAATGTTAGTGCTAGACCAATCTACTAGGTTTAGATAAAAGTCGTCTTATAGTGATGGTGCATCCAAAACTTTAAAAGGAATTTTGTTTATTTTACGAGTTTCTTTTCTCTTAAAATCAAATATGCAAGAGTTTTAATTATCAATTAAGCTATACTTGTTAGAATATTCAGGTAGGAACTTTCCAATATCTTATTTGTTCTTCTAAGGAGAATCCTTAAATCTTAAAATATTTTAATTAGAGAAGCTCTGAATTGTTTGAGACACTTCATTTTCGTCTTGGTTTAAGTAAATTGGTAAGTGGGGAGTATTATTTGAGCGCTCTACTTCTTAGGAAGAATTGTTTACATATCTTGGTGGAATCATGGCACTTCCATGGTTTGCAAAATATTGTGAAAATTAAGAAGACGAAATACCGAAGGGAGTTTTTTAATTATTGTTTGATATTCCCAAAATGTGAGATTTATAGAGTTCTTCAATAGAAACTTAAGATTACTTATCGTAAAATTCGCCTTTAAAGAAATTCTTGTTTTCATTTTCATCTTTAATTTCATGCGCAGATGTGAGTGCAATAGATAACTTTGATGTTTTACGATTAGGAATAAAACGATCAGATTTTTTTTTATTGAATTTCTACTTAGAGCTTTTCCAAATGCTAGGAATGGCTTAATTATTATTTGATAGAGTGCAAAGTTAATTATCAAATTATGTTTTATTTTTACTAAATAAGCTTGTCTAAAGACTCAATCTCTCAGGAGAACTAAAATTTTCTTTCCAGTCATCTTCCTTTAATTTTCTTTGACTTTTAGGAGTTTACAAAGGAATTTGCATCACCAAATCATCTTATTTTACCTTCTGAGTAAAATCTGAAACTTCCAATGCTTCATCAAACTTAGTAATAATCTCATCAAAACTCTCTTCCATTCCATCCTGATCTTTAGGTGTAGATTATTGGTCGTTTCTTTTGACAAAAGCATTAGAATTAGTATAGCGAGCACTCATAATTCCTTTCTTCAAAAAGAACTCAATATCTGGGTTTTCTATATATTAATTTCTAATTCCATAAGGAGTCTTGCTATTCTGTGTACTATTTAAAAATGTGTCACTCATATTGTAAAAATTCTATTCACTATTCTGAGATTTTTCTTAAAAGTATGAGCTGTTGTTTTACAAGGGACTTCCTATTGTTTGATCTTCTAAGCTTATATTACTGAATTATTCACTCAACCTAATATTAAATATTTTCATATTAAATAAAATACTCATACAACTCACATATTTATTCATTGAATCATTAAGATTTAAAAGAGAAAAATTTTTTAATATCATTAAAGATTATAACTTTAATTCATTTTTTAAATAGAAATATCGTTCATAAGCTTTAGAATTATGTGAGGATTTTAGCATTAAGATGCTGAATTAAAATCTCATTTTTTGTAAAAAGTTAAATAATGTTTACTAGTTGAAGAGCTGTATGGAGTATTCTGATTTCTAAGAAAAGGAAGATGCTTATTCGCATAATTATTTAGTAGTGCTATCTTTATTATTTCCATTTTAGGGAGTACAAATACCCTCAGCAGGCGAATATTCAAATTCTTCTTCAAAACAAGGAAGAGACGGATGTGCTTGCTATACAAAACTGATTTATTATTAGTTTTAGCAGCAACTGCTGTTCTCACCGCTCATAGGACTTCTAAAACTGGGCTAAGTAGAATAGCTTTACCCTAGCTGTTAGGGAGAAAGGTATTTTTAGCTCTCTACATTTTAAGAGTTAGATTTTTTTTCATTTATAGGACTGTAGTCAAGACTTTCTTTTCTATTAGCAGGATTGCTGTTTTATAGATTCCTAAGGCAATTCATATTTTCTTATTAATATAAACTGGATGGAATGTCTTCAAATGATTATAACTATATTCTTTAAGTTTAAGCTATATGTTGTATTGCTAATTTATAAGATGACTTTGAGCTAACTAATAGGATTATCTGCACCTTCTTGCTTTATGCAATATATTTTAATGAATGTTGTCTATTTTTGTTTTATTTATATATTAGTAGAATTTTAAGATAATAAAAAATATTAATCAAAACCTTTTGCTTGGCTTTTATACAAATAATTAATTAATTAGTCAATTAATTGTTAAAAAATTAATTAATTAATTTAGTAGAAATAATTAATGTATTCTTCACACAAATTCAATATTGATTTATTGACATATTTATAAATAAATTGATTAGTAGTGTAATAAGAATAGATGATTGACGATTTTATAAAATAAATAAATAAATTTTGATGATCTCATATTTAATAGGAGCTAATAAAATTTATTGGTGAAATTAAAGTCTATTTTTATTTTTGATTCCTACAAATGAAAGTATATACTCTTATTTAACTAAGATGTCTTCAAAATCTTCTGAATATTTTTGCATTAATACTAATTACTTATCTTAAATAATTGGACTACTTTAATAAGTTTTTATTAAATAACAAAAACGAAAAAAATGTATAATTAGTTCAAAGTTTAAAGAATAGATCAATAGCTAATATGTATGTATTAGTCGTAAGATAAATAAATTCTATCTATAAAGCAGCAATCTGCGGTAATCAATTTATTTATTTCACATGAAAAAATCTGATCAATAGCCTTATTTAATTTAATCTTAAAATAAGTAAGTAAATTTTATTAAGAGCTGTTATTTACCAGAAAAATAAAATTAATTAAGAAAAAAAGAAAGCAAAAACATCTTTCTTATTTTATTTTGTCACAAAAGAAATTAAAATTAAAAAATATATTTGTTTTTAACAAATATTCCAGATTAATTTAATGAATTAAATCATTTTGTTGTTGAATAAATAGAAAAAAACAGATTTAAGAATATTTATTCTAAATGAAATTAAAGAATCGATGAATGACTGATTGACTGAATTAATGAATAAATGAAGAGCTAAAATTTAGTTACATGAGTGTAGATGTATAAAAATAATAATAAAGTTAAATTGTATTTTAGTGTATTTATTTTTTATTAATTATCTTGATTTGTAATAATTTATTTTTTAATTTTTTAGATTTTATTTTAAATAAGTTAATTTTTTATTTTTTCACTATTTCTTAGGATGAATTTCATTCCACCAGTCAACTCTACTGTAAGAATTTTTAGCACCTCTAACGTAGGTGAGATATTTATTGTAGATATCACCGTCTTTAGCACCAAAGGGAGAACCTAAGATATGATCAGGAGGGCAAACAACATCTAAGAAACCAATAGCTTCATCCTTTAAGGCTCTATTAATTAAAATTAAAATAAATTAAATTCCTTTCAAAAGAAAAAAATTAAAATTATTACTTGATAAGTTCAACAACTCTGTCCTTCATTTACTTAGCAGTGTCTGATTCAACAAAATCTCCTTCTCTGAAAGTACCCAAATCATTGATAATAATATTCAATCCCCATAATTCGAACAAATTCAACATGAATTCCTATAATTAGTTAATTTAGATTTAATTTTAATTATTGATATAAATTATAAATATTTACCTTTGTTTGTTCGTGATGAATTTTGTTAAGGGCTGAAATAAATTCTTGAGCTTGATAGACTTCACCATAAGCGAGGGCTAAGCTATTTAAGTAGAAAACTTATGTTCCATTCCATGCAGCGAAAGGATCAGGATGGCTTCCAAGGTTTTCTTGTAATTTCAAGCCAGATCTCTAAAGCAATAAGTTAACACGCCATTCCATAGCTCTTAAAATATTTTCTGGGTTTCTAAATTAAGCAACTTCCTTGGCATCCCATTTTTAACCTTCAACGGGCTCTACTGTTAAGAATTTAATTGTTGGATATTTAATTTCTTTGCCTTTCATCAAAGTTCTTGCTGCGTCTAAAAGGAATTTAGAAGTTTATTAGAGTAAAACATTGTTATCTCCTTCCCAAGTAATGTTAATATCTAAATAAATTTATTTTTAAATAAAATTTAATTTAAAAAAAAACAACAAGAATTTATTTTAATATTTCAAAAATTATTTTAATTTTTTTTCATAGATAAATTATTTAAAAATTACCATTGTCTCTGTAGAGCATACCAATTCTATTATAAGAAGAGTAACCATGTCCACCAAGTATTTCTCTTGAGATTTAAATTATATCCTTAGCTTACCATGAGCAAATAGCCTTCATGACTGATGATTGTGCATGGAGTTAATTGATTAAGTTATTCTTTAAGTCTAAGACATTTTCTTAGTTGTGATCCCATAATTAGTTGAGGTTTAAAGCAGCAACTTGTTAGACAGCATATTTGGCAAGAGAGCTCATAAGTCTATATTAAACCAAAGGATATTCAATAATGGAATTTTCAGGTTGACCAGGAAGACCGAATTACTTACGAATACAAGCATATCTAGTAGCAATAGTCAAGGCCATCATAGCATTAGAGCCAGCATGCATACTAATTACAATTCTACCACCAGATAAAGATCCAAGTTGTAAACCAAAACGTCTGTCAGCACTAGGAATTGAAGTCTTGAATCTAATTAATTATTAAATAATTTTGTAAATAACATGTGTAATTGGAATAAAGAAGAAAGTAATTATGAAATTCTTTTATTTTTATGTATTATTTAATTTATAATTCTGTTTATCTTTTATAAATAGAATAAATGGATAGAAATATCTTTTCGAAAAAGCGTCAATTTAGAAAAAATTGATTATTTAATGATTCGCTTTACAAAATATCTTTTTCGTTAAATTCAAATAATTTGGCTTTTTTTGATCAGCTTTAAAATAAATTATGGAGTTTGTTTTATTAAATATTATTAATATTCAAAATATGAGCTATTCTTAATTTGATCTATCTTGCACAATCCACTTCAAGGATGTATTTACTATAAATTAACTAAACTAAATAAACTTATAAATTCTTACTTTCCATCTTCAATTTAAGAGAACTTGTCAAGTAAGGAGTCATAAGGAACTCTGTAGTTAGTGAATTATAAGAAACCATTATCGATACCATCTAAACCAACCTTAGAACCACAGTCTCCAATAACAACACCAGGCATTGGTTGATGATCTTCCTAAAATTATTAAAATATATATTTATTTACTTAGATATTTTTATTTTCTTAAGTTGTCATTATTAATTAACTTTAGTTCTACAAACTTTTTTGAAATGGATTTTTGGAACTATGAAAGAAATTAAAATATTACAAGTGATCTGATGGGTACGAGGAAGGCATGGACACCATGATTTTCACCATTAAGGAGTAATTAGGCCCAAACAACAGTTTGGTTAGCGAGTTAAGCAGTAGCACCAATCCACCATTTAAGAGCTAAATCATTAGGAGTATTGATGATAAATTCATTTGTGGCAGTATCATAAGTGGCAGTAGTTAAAATAGAACGGACATTAGAACCATGACCTAATTCTGTCAATGAGAATGAACCTACATCACTTAAATCTATTGATCTTTGGACATATTTTTCGTGCTTTTAGGTTCCTAGGTTTATAATAGTTTTGGCATAAAGATAGAAGTGTACACCGTGCTTAATGCAGTGAGAGGCATTCCATTAGTATAAAGCAGTTCCCATAATAGTGGCAATATGAGGATCTTTCTTGTAGTCTTCATAGCTCATATTTTTTTCCTTATCGAATTGAACTAATTAACGGAAAGACATATATCTGTAAACTTCTCTACTCCACTCTTCCAAATGAGGATGTCTGAAAATCTAAGGACTATTTTTAATGACTTCATAGACACGCTTCATGTAATGACTATTATATCCATAGATTGTATTTTCTACTTATTTGGGGCAAATAGTGGATTTTTATCTATAGAATTCTAAAGACTTTTTAGGATTTAATTCTATTCATTTATAGGTAAAGGTTAATATAAAATAATAAACTTATTTAATATATTATGTAATTGGTATGCTTGTTTATATGTATGTATGAATGAATGAATGAGTTAAAGCTTATAAACCTTTAAAAATAAACATAAAGATATCTCAGAAAATACAAAAATAAGAAAATTATGCTATCTAGAAAAAGTATCAAAAATTTAATGGAAAGGTATTGCTTACCATCGGCAATAAGTGTTGATTCTTTGACTTGCTTAGTTAAAGTTTCAATACGTTCGTTGGCTTGAGACATTTTTTGTTGCTTTTGTTTTGCTTTTATTATTGATTGATTGATTATTTTGTGTGTATTTATGTACCTTTGTTTTAATTTTTTATTAATTAATACCAAAAATTTAAGATTATTTAAATTAGCTGTAATTTAATTTAAAGTACTAATGCTAAGAATAAGCTGGTCAAATCAATAGATCGTCATTTATACATTGAGCATAAATTGCGCAATCTAGTATATTATTCTTTTTTCTTAGTTTTTCCTTAATTTCTTTAAAATTAAATTTTCAAACACTAACTCCCTTATTTAGTATATTCACAGTTTCTATTTCATACATATTTTATAAAAGATAAATTTTATATCTGTGCTACGAGTAATGTTTGATCGACCATTAATATCTTAGATTACTAAAATTTGCAGACAGAATAACAACCCTTGTAAAAAGAAATTAATTATAACCACAAAATGATATGACCATGATTACAAAATATTAATCTTATATAGTTCATTCTACTTACAATATTTTAGAATGAAAATGACTTTCGGATTTTTTTAATTCTTGACGTAATCCAAAATAACTCATTATTAATCAATTAAATATAATTTGCAAGATCAATTTCTTTTTGATCAATCAGCATCATTTTAATATTACTTGATTACTTTCTAATTGATTTCATTTCTTTGGTTTGCATAGAATTAATTTCAATGATCGACGTCAAATACTTAACTCGAAAAAAAAATTGCAATAAGTCTTAGTTTCTGTCTTGAATAATATTAAGTACAACCCATTGATAGTATAATCACACGCAAATTTAGAATTCCCATTTATTCCATTAGAAGACCTAAGCTTATAGCTTGAATTAAATAATTTAAAATTTTTATTTGTAATAGAGAAAGCTATAAAATTATAATAGCGTTAAAATAAGAGTAGAATCAACTTTCATTCAAGTATTTATTTGTTAATAAATTCAAGTTTTTTGCTATATATACGATATAAATATAGATTATTTTATCACTTTCTAAGATATCAAAATAGGTTTACATCAAATTTACTTAATTGAAGAATTAACAAATATTTAAATTTCTGTCTTCGGCTTCCTTTTATATTAACATTTTTTAATGTAAATTCATAGCCACAATATTTCATAAAACATTTTAAGGGTTTGATTAAAAACACAAAAAAACCACAGTGCAATTTTTACAAATACTTTTATAATAAACATTATTATAAAAAATATTAATTTAAAATAACTCAGCAAATAAAATTGATCTTAAGCAATCAAATCACAATTTTATTTTTATTTTATATGAAAAAAATACATTCAATTTTTAAATTGGTTTTGCTTTATCATTTAATTTTTCTAAATTTCACAAACAGTAACAATAAAAAGTTTGTTTATTTGTTTATTAAATAAATATTGCAAATTAAAATTCTATTTTATTATATCAATAAAACATTGATTTTAAGCAAAATAACATTTAATTTTGTCATTATATTTGTGCTAATTACATTTTTTATAAGTTTTATTATTTATAATTGAATTTCTTAGATAGACTTTCTATCTAAATTTTGAAAATATCGACTAAATTATCTATCAAATAACAAATTCTGCTATTAAATAAAAGAAATAACAATTTTAAAATTTTGTATTTGCATACATAAAGGTAAAAAATTATTCTTAAAATTAAATTATTTCATGCGAATTTTATATTATTTTAGCTTTATAATAATCAGTTTTATTTATCAGCAAGAAGTACATTGTAAATTGTACATTTGTTATAGTATGAGGTGATTGATTAATTTAGTTATTTATTTTGATTTTTAATAACCCTAATAATGCATTCAATAAATTAAAAAATTTTTGTTTACAATGCAATTAAAAAACTAATTAAAGATTTAGTGACAAAGAAGTATCTAAATTACACACTGATATCTTAAGCAATTAATAATTATCTTTGGATATTTCTTTTATATATCTTTCGTAATTCATTATTTTAAATTTGTTGCTTTTTTATTTGTTGTTCTTTATAAAATACCTTAATCAATCCATTAGTTAATATGGCTTTTTGCAGAGCAATTGAAAAAAATAGATCTAGCGTTATATTTTAAATCCATCTAAATAAATTCAAAGCTCATATTTATATTTTATATAAGAATTTTAGTTTTTTTCTTTTACGATTTAATCAATCAAAGATTAAAATAAAGGAGTGAATAAATTTAAGGTCTTACATTTATATTTTAATAATATTTTAGTGTTTTCTTTTAAATTTACCAATTTAAAGTGTGAACGTGCATTTTTTAGTTACAAGGTGATTTGAATAAAATTGATGAATTTTTTTTATTTAATTTTAATTAGTAAATAACCTCAGTTTTAATTAGTATCATTTAGATTGTATATGCCATTAATTAATTTTTTAATTTAATTGTTTTGTTTTGTTTCATTAAGCAATTATATTTTGAGCAAAATGTAATTTATCCATCAATCAATCAATATTTTATCATCAAATTTACTTTATTTAAATTATATTAATGATATTCTTTTTATATTTATTCCCAAATTATTTTTAACCATTTCAAAATTTATTGTTAAAGATATTTAAATTAAATAAATAAAAGTAAAATTTATTTGTGAAAATAATTAATTAAAATTATAATAAATAATTAGAAATTTATAAGTAAACATATGTTAAAATATATTTAATATTAATAATGATAAATATTTAAAATAAAATTTGTTAAAATAATTAAAATATTTATGATAAAAGAAGTAATTAAACTAAGAATCTGAATTAAATAATTATAAATACTTTTTTTTCTAAAGTTGAAAGATTGATTAATTTTAAATTTAAAATAAAATTTATTAAACATAGCAAAAATTTTAGATTTATTATAAATTTTTAAATAAATATCTGAATTTATTAAGTAATTACAAAACAGATAAATATATGACTTCATATCATAAAACCTTGATAGATAAATCATAAATTAAAAGAAAAATTGTTAAAAATTAAAAATTATTAGAAAAAAATGAATTTTTAAAATAAATAATTGAATAAAATAATAATAAAATGTCTATTGTTTTAAATGATTATTCAAAAATAATAAAGAGAAAATAAAGTTTATTGAAGTTTATAAAATTTTTATATTTTTATTCATTCTAAAAATAATTATTAAATAAATTATTTATAAAATATTTTGTTAATTATGTTTATATCTTTTCTTCGAAACTCCTCTTGTAAATCTATCTCAGAGAGAATTATACCTATTGTATTTATCATTATGATCATTGTTTTTGTAAAATCAATTTTGAAATAATAAAAAATCGTTTTCTTTTTTAAAGTTTTTACAATTTTTTACTTATTCTTTATCATAAATTTACTATTTTAAAGATCCTTTTAAGTGTAAATTGTTATTTTGAAAAAGTATTTATGAAATTATTTAAAAAAATTAACATTTTAAATATTATTCTATTTATTTTATAACTTTTAATTGGATTAATCATTAATTTTAAAGTCTTTTCATTAAAAAATCAGTTCATTTATTTCTTTCTTTGATAAGGTTTATTGAAAACTATTAGGAATGAAAATATTAATTTACTAAAGCAAATGCTTTTTTAAAGCCTTTACTTGATAATAATACTTTACTGTAATAGAATAATGAAGATTTATTTAAAATTATAAACATGAAAAGCAATAAATTTATCAAAACAAAAAACATTTATTTTAGAACAATTTCAAAATTATTTACATTATTTTAATTCATGTATTTATTTTATTAATTTTTTACTTATTAACTTGTATTTACTTTCTGTTTGCAAACAAATTTCCATTTATAGATTGATAAATCAAAAATAATCTATTTTATGAAGTCCTCATTATGTATGTATTGCTTATGAACCAATCTTAAAATAACTTTTATCACATTCCTTGATATCTTTAAACCATGGTATCAATAGAATGATAGTCACTAAAAGCTTTTTTTCCTGAACCTTCTTACTAAGAGTCTTCTTTTTCTTCATTTTCAGTTGGTTTATTGCCAAATGTCATTAAGTTATTAGTTTCAATGCTTTACTTTAGATCATTATTTTCTAGATGAAGTGCTGCCACTTCATTTTCTAATTCATTAATTCTATCTCTTAGCATTTACTGAGATAATAATTTATCCTTGTAAAGTATGCCGATAGATTAAATAACTCTTCTTGGAGATGTTAAAGATTTATTGTCTGCGTTTTTAAGGAGTTGGTACATTTCTTTTTTACTGTATTGATTATATCTCATAGCGTTTTATCCTGTCTCTTAAAACTTATATGGGTTATTATTGATTATATCTTCCTTTTATTGGGTCATTGCTATAGTGTTGAATCTTGACTTTAGGGTCTCATACTTTTCCTTTGCTAGTTTCTGTTCATACATGAGTGTGTCAGCTATATTAGAAAGATTGAATATCTCATTTGCCATTATATCTATCTTAGATGCTAAATTTAAGATTAGTTGATCCTTTTACTAAGGAGTGTATTAGTCAAGCATATGTTTTTAAGTTAATTACTACACATTATCAAGTTCTTACTTTAATTCCTACTTGCTATATCTCGTATACTCATTATTATCCTCTAAATGGTCCTATTTGATTATAAAAAAGTATTATTTTTAGAGTATACTTGCTATTTTATTTCTTAAGATAAACCCAATTTTGTAATATGATATATATGAGAATTAGTAAATTAAAGTATCTAAATAACTTATTAAAACCATTAAAATTTATTTATACGTTGTTGCCTGGAGAAAACTATAGACGCTTCTTTTCAAACATTTCTGTGTCCTGCTTTTTATTTATTTAGCCTAATAAGAAACTTGCTTGCTAAAATGATGATAATAGTTATATTTTATTAATTTTATTTGTGCGTATATCTTGTTAGATTTTATTTATTTACAATATTATTTGTAAATAAAGTCAGCCAATTAATTCATCAAAATTAAGCATCCGTCTAATATTTATTTAATTATTGATTTATGGCTATTTTACACTATATTTGCTTATATATATTTAATTTTGTTTTAATTAGCATGGAAAGAAATCTATTAAATAATCATTAAAAAATATAAATTAATTCTTAACAATCCAGTAAAATTTACAATCTAATAAATAAAATAAAATGGATATTATAAATTAATAAAAAATAAACCTTTTATTAGATTTAATTTATCTTCAAAAATCTCGTCAATAAAATCAATATTTTTATCTTCATATCTATTTATCTAACATATAGTCAATAAGTCTTTTTAAAATAAATTATATATTTTAATATGCATTATTTAGTACTTCTTTTTAAAATATATAAAACTACCTTACTGTTTTTGGGCATCTTAGTCTAAATAAAAACCTTGACAATAAATTATTGAGAAAGAGCGAATATTTTATATATTAAATTAAAAAATAATTAGCATAAAATTCTAAATTTGATATTTACTATTAAATATTTTTATTTTTAAAAAGATTTATGCATAAAAAAGTTTTTATCTTATCCATTAATTAACAAAATTCTAATTTATTTTTATTATATTTTTTAAGAGCTAAGAGGTAAGAATGGTGTAAATTTATTTATTTAGATTATATTCTATTAAATATTTTTTCATCTTAAATTTTAAACTATATTAAAGATATCATTTTTAAATTAGTAAATAAATTATTTTAAGGTTAATTGATTATTTATTAATCAAAGATTAAAGCATAAAATACTTTTATTTTGAATTTCTTGTAGTTTTTTAAAATAATTGTTTATTTATCTATTTTAATCAAATATTAAAAAATAAAATACTTTTATTTTAAAAAAATACTTTTATTTTTGAATTGTTAGTGGTTAAGAAACCTAATAATTAGATATCTTCTAATTTGATAATTAAAATCATATAAATAAAAATTCAATTTTATTAATTAATCATGGAAGTTATTTAAACAGGTAAATCTATTGAAAAGTCGTCTATCTCAATTTCCTCTCAAGAATCACAAGGATCAACAGTAGAAGATGTTGACATACAAAAGTATTTAAAAAATCCAAATGATTTATAATTCAGTTATGAATCTGTTCATAAAGAGATTTATAAAGGAGCCTTTTCAAAAAAATAATTAGAGGAGAAACTTGATTAATTTAAAGTTGCATTAGGTGAAAAATCATATAATCATTAAACCTAAAAAATGAGTGGAAGGGCAGCACTTTTGTTAATAATGAAAAGAACTGGAGACGAAGATAGAAATATCTTATAGGTTAAATAATTACTTGATTTCATTGTAAGCAAACCTAAATAGTAGAATATTGATGAATTAAAATCATAATTAATAGAGGATATTGAAAATAGATTTGCTAAATTTAAAATATGATGAAATTATAATTGCACTAAATATTGTTATAGAGTTGGTAAATAATAAAGCATTTTTAAATAAATAAATTTATTTTAATTTAAATAAATAATCGATGGTAAAAACATTGATAATATATACTACTAACTTGTTTTATTCTCTATCAAAAAATATCTATGTTTTCTTATAATTTTTTAGTTGTTTTTTTTAATTATTATAAATATTTTTTAACTTTTTAATAAAATAAACAAATATAATATATATTATATATGATAATGAATGACATAATAAAGCATACAAACAATTAAAATCTATTATCTATTTGAACAGTAATTATATAAATTTGTATTAAAATATTTATTCATTTTATTTAATAACTAATTGGTATATAAGATTCAGATTTTTAATGTCTGAGAGAATATTGTAAAGTTAGTTATGCCTTCATATCTAGGATCAAATCTGGAAAATATAAGATCATGATAGCGAGTATTATGAGGAGATCCATTATCTTTTAAAGTTCTGTCGAAATCTTGTCTTTCTAAGTAGCTTTTATTTTAACTTAAGAAGTCAAAGAGATCATTTAAATTTATAGATTTTGTTTATATTTCAAGTCTAACTTCATTAAAAATGACCTCATTATTTAAGTGAGATTTAAATAATTTTTGCAAAAATGTAAATGTTTCTGAGTAAAATTCTAAGTCACCTGCTCTATCTTTATCAAAAATCTCCTTAGAAGGTTACTCACCTTTAGGAATAATCAGATTACAAAATTCAGAAAAATCTATTAAATCAGGTCTTTTTATTATAAAAAAATTATAAATTTCAAATTAAAAATTGAAAGTAATTATTTGTTTATAAATTTATTTAAGATTTAAAATTACTATTTGTTTGTATCCTTTATTTTTCTGAAGAGTAGTGCGACATCTGTAGGGTCTACAAGAGGAATATTAAATTGATTTTTCAGAGTTTAAGTGAAGCTGTAAACATCAACATAATTTTTTTCAGGACGGAACATTCCAAATAAATTATGAAGCTTCAGATCTCTTTTTGTGATGAGGTATTTTTAAATTTACTCAATGTCGGCTTCCAGATTTGCATTTGCTATTAATTTTTCAATTACTTTACTGAAATTATTTCTGGGCTTAAATTGTGTATATTCAAATTTATATTCGCCATAGGTGTTTTCAGTTACTTTGCTTCTGCTCAGGCTATTTAAAAACTCAGATCTTCCTACTTCTCCTCCATAACAGAACCTCTCAAATGCGTCGTATGTAAGATAGTTTGCCTTATTTTAGCACATTCTATAGAAGAGGACAGCTACTTAATAAGCTGATAGAGAGTCGCTAAATCTTTACAAAGCTCTTTCTAGCTCAGATATAGTTATTCTACCATTTCTTTCACTGTTGAGTTCTCTAAAAAATTAATCTACTCTAGTAGAGCTTTGAAATAGCTTTTTCCTTAGTTTGTCAATCATATTTTCGCTTTCATAAATAAATTAAAGCATTCTTCTAAAAATATCAACAGTTTATTCACTCCAATTTCTCTATTAATAAATTTATTTTCATTTATTAGATTGATTAAAAACTGTTTAATTTACCTCTACTACTCTTCTAGAAGTTACATATTTTCCTACTTCATTATTGAGTTATGGCAGACACATTTATTCAAAATCCTCATATCTAAATATTAATTAAAACAATTTTAATTCAATTAAGTAGTTCATCAATAAAAATATATATCAAATAAAGTTCATTTGATCTTATTTTTAACTGAAAATATCTTATGCAAAAATAAATTTTTGAAATATTGATTTTTTATTTAAAAAGCTCTCTATTTATTTTTGGCTAAACTGAATTAGATTTTTTAAAAAGTAATTGTTTATGATTACATTAATAAACCAGAAGCAGATGGGACGTATCTTGTGAAAATTAGGGAAAGCTATAACTGAGATAGATTTAATCCAATCCCTTTTTATCCTTATTGAAAATCGTATAAAGACAATTTTCCAACAGCATTCTTATCAAATATTTAGAAAAAAGAAGGAATGTTATAATCTGCTTAATTAATTAGCTAATTTTTAGCATTTTCAACCTCAGCTTCTGCTTTTGATATTTCTATTAACTAAGCAGCAAATTATGAATAAGTCATTTTTTATTCATCTTTACTATCATTTTGTTAGCCACCATAAGACTACTGAATTTGCTAAGATTTTTCAAAATTTGCACCTTCAAAAGTTCCCTAATTAGAAGAATATGGCTAATTTCTGTCAGCATCTTAATTTTAAGCATTTTTTCTCATTTTTAGAGGATATTTTTTATAGGTTCCAAGTCCATTTATTGTAATGTAGCTATCATAATAGAAATTTTAGTCTCTTTTACTGGTTTCGTTTCCAGATTATGAAATCAAAACTTAACTTTTAGCTCCATTTTTAGAAAATTCAGGTGAAGAAGAAAATTCGTTTTAATATTAGCTTGGTTTACCAAAACTTTATCTGAGATAATCGGTATTAGGCTCAGCCCTAGCAAATGATGATACATTTATTTAATCTTCCCTTCTACTTTAAATTGTATCTAATCTGTTCATAGAGTTTTATAATCCATTGTTATAAAGATAAGAAGATGCGTTGATGTTAAAACTATCGAATTTTTTAGCTTCACCCTATCTGCTATATGGGATTGTTTATGCGTTTGTAGGATCACGTATATATGACCCAACATATTAAGTTATCTTTTTGTCTTCTGAAAATCCATATTACTTTTAATCTTAAAATCTGCTTATACCTATTTAAGGAGATAGTTAAGAAGTAGAAAGTGGTCTTTAAATACCTCCATATTAGTATGAGCTATTGTAGTTATTAAGTGGAGGAGGATTCAAATAATTATTATTGCTATCTCCATAGCTTTTATATGCTGCTTTTTATGAATAAGTACCTCCTATAGCGCTTGCTTATGGCTATGATTAATAATATTTAGAGTCTTGCATTGAACTAACAGGAACAACTAAATTAATAATAAAACATAGTTAATTCTGAAGATGACAAAGAATTTAATAATTAGGATGATCCATAATTTACATGATGATTAAAGACGAGAATTTGTTCCATTAAAATAGGCAGCACCTTTGTTTGTGTAATCTATTTAATTCGAATACTAGTTTTGACGATATTAGCTAGAAATTGGGGCTGCATAGCTTTTTTATGGGCTGAATACAGTAGAATTCTATATTGACTCGTATATATTCTAAACGTTATAGTTATTAGAAAATGGAGTATAATAGCTCATATTAAATTTCTCCTACTTTATCTACTCTAACTCTTTTTTTATAAATATAGTGGATAGTTTATTACCTATTTATGTATGTATTTTATTGTAATTAATAAAAACAAATAAAATAATTATTTTTTATTTTTTATCAGTATATCCACTCTTTATTTATCTATTAGCACAAACTTTTTCAAAACTTTTATTTGCAAAATCTATCTATAAATTTACAAATAATTATTACAATCAATAATAATTGAAAATAAATAATATTTAATCTGAAATGATTCTCTTTCTTTTGAGTTTAAATTAAAACAGTTAATAAACACAACACCTATATTTTATAATTCAAAAAAGCTGTTTTTATTTATAAAAAGTAGTATGCATGTGTATTTATGTATATATGCATGTTTGTAAATTTATTATTTTTGATTTTTAGTTTCATGCTTTTAATAGAAAATTTACTAAACTATTCTGATAGATTTTTAAGATATAAAATCAATTTTAAAATTTTGAGGTATTAAACATTTCTATATATTATAATTAAAATTCCAAATAAAAAACAAAAATAACACTTTGAGGTTTTAAATTCATCTGGTGCCTAAGAGCAAGAGTTTAATTCCTAATATAGATATTAACTAGATTAATTAAAAAAATAATTTTATATTAATTTTTTATTTAAAAACCTTGTTTTATTTATTGATATTTAAATTTGAGCATTTAAATTCAAGTCTTTATATTTATTTAATAATAGTTGTAATATTGTATTAATACTTTTGTTTAATAATGTTAAAGGAAAGTAAAAATTAAAAAACAAATAATTTCCTAATTTTTTTTAGAAAATTATTCAATATTTACCCAAAAAATTGTAAAAATTAGGATATTTTTACCCTCACCTTAAATAAACTTCATAAAAAAGGGAAATAAAATTAAAAAATATCAGCTAATTCTGTATTTTCAAAAAAATAAAATAGCTATGATTTAAATCCAAAAGTATAAGTGCATAGAAGCTGTAAATAATTATTTAATAAGAGTTAACTATTAACTTTCTTTTTAAATTACCAAAGTTTTCAAACTCTCAGTTCTCTTCCTAAAAAGGTCTCCTTTTAGATTTTATGTAAAAAATGTATTCTATTCAAAGTATTGAATTTAAAATTTTGCTTGAAAATTTAATAGATGGATTGGTGATGAAGGTTCTTCTGATTTGGGAAAATATTTGACACAATGTGAAAATTTAGAAGTTTTATAGCTTTATTTATAGTAAATTCTAATTATTCATTTTTAAATACTCTCTTTTAAATTAAATAATTTTATAATTGTTGTTTGTTTTTATTGATTATGTTTTTAAATAATAGAAAAAACCAAATAACTCAAAAAGGAATAGATGACCTATCTAAAGGAATTGGTTCGTGCAAAAATTTGAATAATTTATTAATAGATTTAAGGTTTAATTTTTTTTGTTTAGTTTTATTTAAAGACTAAAAATTTTTAAAATCACTTCAATAAATAAATATAGAAGCAATTTCATGGAATCTGAAGGTATTTCTTATTTGTGGAATGAGTTAGCTAATTTAGATAAATTGAAAAATCTTGAGATTTATTTCAGGTTTTATTTTTTTATTAATACTATTTTGTTTTTATTTTTGTTTAAAAGTAAAAATGGAAATTTAGATTCAGGATTGATTGATTTTGCAAAAGGAATTAAGTCTAGTCTAAATCTTAAAAATCTTTTTATTTATCTTTAGTAAGTTATTTTATTTATTAAATGCATTTTCTATTTTTTTTCTCTTATTTTTTTATTATAAAATACAATAATTATTTTTTTATCTTATAAATTATTATTTTCAGTTGAGAATTTACATTGTTCACATATAAATTTTATAAAAAGAGATAATAATATTGGAGACATAGGGGCTTAAGGCCTTGGTTAGGGGTTTAAGTAATGTTAAAACCTAGAAAAATTAGTAGTTGAACTATCGTAAAAATGATTTATAAAATTAAATTTATTAAAAGGAATTTATATTTAAAAATAGAGATAACAATATAAGTAATGAAGGAGTTGCAAAGTTAATTAAAGGAATAGCAAAAGCAGAACATTTATAAAATTTATCTTTGTTTTTATGGTAAATTTCTTTTATATAAAATATTTTAACATTTAAATTATCTTAAAATTATAGCCATAATAAAATTGGAGATGAAGGATTAAGCTCTATAGGATTGGCTTTAGGTGAATGCAAACACATAAATAAATTGACACTAGATTTTTCGTAAATTTTATACATTTATTATAATTTATACATAAATTTAATTGTTTAATTAATTAAAATTGTATTATAAAAAAGTATGAATGAAATTAGAAGTGAAGGTGTTACTGGTTTTATTCAAGGATTGAAGTAAAACATAAATATAGAATATTTGTTACTTTAATTAGGGTATTGTTTATTTCAAAGAAAAATAATAATATTATTTTTTGTAAAAAAATTTTATTTTTATTAAAATTAGAAGCAATAATATCGATGATGAAGGTTTAGTTTGCTTGGGAGATGGACTACAACAAATTGTTAATCTTAAAATATTGAAAATAAAATTATTGTAAGATTTATTTTTTCAAAATGAAATTATTTCTGAATTTTATATAAAAGCAACAATTCTATTAGTTACAATTCCCTACTTTAATTCTGTCGTCTATTATAAAAATTTAGTAGCCTTAATATTATATCTTTAGCTATAGAGTATTTTTTTAAACTTGAAGTTGAAATATTTAATTATTTAATTTAATCAATAGCTTATCATTTTACGAATAGCAGATAGTTTTTAATTTCCTCAATAAAATTAAAAAGTGTTCAAGAGTAGTTAAATATGAGCTTTCTTTAAATTACCTATGAAATTGATATAAAGTGCTATTAATATTTATTATTAGAGTTAAAATAAAATATTAATTATGTTTATTTAATGAATATTTCAGGTTGTCTTATTCAATCAATACTGAAAAAATTTTTATCTATTATTTAAAAATAAAAACATGATTAAATAAAATTAATCCAAAAAATAAATAAATAAGTTCCCTTAAATAATAAAATTTTTACAAATTTAAATTTTATCTTAGATGAATAAGCAAGCTTATTTTAGAAGGCGTTTTAATATGTTTTAATAACTTAAATTGTTAATTAACAAAGAATTTATACATAAAAATAGTTTTAATTAATTATTTATTTAAATAATATAGTTGAAAAAAACAAAAAATAATAACTCAAAGATAAAAAAATAAAATAAAATTAAAGAAAATTTTTTTTAAAGAAAAATTATTAAAAATCTTCTTTAAATTTATAAAATGGTATATATATAATCTTAGAATAAATAAATATTAAGATTTTTTTCAAATTTTTATCATAAATGAAATTAAAATTTAAATATTGTAATTAAAAAATTAATTTTGGTAAATTTAAATCAAGTATTAAAATACTCATCAAATATATATTCATCCGAATAGCAAATTAATTATGATAATTTTTAACTAAAATTAAATAGAATAACTTATTAATTTTATAAATATTTATTTGGTTATAATTATTAATTATTTATTCTAAGCTTAAATTATTTTTAAAAAATAATAAATGTCTTAAACTTATCATCAAAATATTTTTTTGTTAACTGGTTAATTTTAAAATAAGATTTTAATAAATATAAAATAAAGATTTAAAGATTGAATAATTTATTTATTTTTAAATAAGAATGATTGTTAAAGATATAAATAAAATCTGAGGAGATTGTTCAATCTATGAATGCAAGAATAAGATATTTTCAAATTAAGAATTGTAAATTTTAAATAAAGTTGCGAAATTTTTGTAATTAAAAACAAATATATTTTTTTAATAAATCAAAAATTTTAAAATTACAACAAAAGTAGGTAGATTAGTTTGATTGATTGATAGATAGATTCTTCCATCCATTATTAATGAACAGAGATATAAATACTCAAAAATAGCAATCATATGAAAATTTACACAATAAGAAAAAATTTTCGTCTGGCGACAAAGAGAGTTATATCCAATTTCTAGAGGATCAGCTAAAAAAGCTGACTGATACTTTAGTTGAGAGTGATTAAATAAAAGAAAGATTGGAATTAATAGAAAATTAAATGGAGCGTATTTCGGAGAAAACAGACAAATTTTAAAAGATAAATAAACTTTTGCAAACCTGTGTAGACAACCAGGTTAGATTACATTAAAGTTAGACAATTTCTCAAATTAATATTTAAAAAGGAAGAAGATTTGAAAGTATTCAAAGATAAGATTTATCTTGATATTGACATGAAATTTAAAGTTTTAGATTCTAAATTCGATGTGGATGACAAGTTAGTAAATTGATGATTATTTAACTGAAATATATATTTGAACGTTCTCATTTGTTAAGTTAAATTAGGAAAGCAATTTAAATAAGAAATTCAACTAAAAGTAAAGAGATTTTGAGAAATTAGTAGACAATTTCGATAAAAAGATTTAAGCTAATTATGAAGAGTTTTCATCAGAAATAGCAATAGACCTCAAGTAAATGGAAAACAAACTTGAAGAAAAAATATCTTCATTAAAGAATGAGCTATTGTACTGGATGAAAGTAATTTAATTTCATCTTATTTTTATAAAAAGCTGATTAAATACCTAAAAAAGGGAGAAATTGAAAGCTAGTAAAAGGATAGGTAGCTATATACTCATTTTTAAGAGTTTAGAAGTAGTATAAATGAATAATTTGACCTTTAAAAAACAGAGCTTAATGCCTATTTTGAACTACTAAGTACAAAGACTAAGACTAATTTCAATGATTTTGCATAAAGTAATTTGTTTGTTAAGTAATTCAAGAATTAAATTATTTTACTAGAAATTGAAGAAAGACTATAGTATTTCGAGTTTTCAGAATAAAATGCCAAATAAGATGATAGAGAATAACAAAAGTAGAAAAAAGACATTTAAGATCTCAAATATATTTCCAATTTGATTATGGAAAAGGTGGAAAAGTAATTCAGTTTTCTTTTTTGTCATATTATTATTTTCAACACAATTTTAATAGATTAGAAAAAAATGAGAGAAGTGATATCAAATAGCATACAGTGGTTTATGATCAATAAAAGACACAATCTATAGATAAAATAGAAGTAAAACTTGCAAATTAAATGTCAAGCTAATTTGAGAAGTTATAAAATGTAAATTAAATATAGAAGTATTCAATTATTTATTTGCTTTCTGTAAAACATAGATCATAAAGTAATTATAAGATCAATAATTCTCAATTGAAAAGAAAATTATGAAAATGGATCCTAGAAGTATGTATGATGCATTAAAAATAAGTCCCAAAAAGGAAGAGAGTGCTTTTGAAAGAAGGAATGAAAGGTAGTTTGATTAAGTAGTTGGAGATGATGAATAATATTAACATCATGCAGTTACTGTAAAGCATAGCAGAAATAGTAGTAGCAATATTTCTTAAGCAAATTAAGGAAAAGAAAGAAATAACAACTTGGCAGAAAAGTATTCTTTGATTAGTGAAAAATTAAAGTAGAGAAAATTAATAGATGAAGAAGAATAGTAATAGTTGCAGAATTATTAGAAAAGGGAAGAACATTATTAAGAAGATCAACCTCACAGATTAGCTTCTTAAACTTAAAATTTTAGGGATAATTCTTAGGAAAGTAATCATGCCCAATAAGATTTTAGTAATAAAAAGAAAAAAGAACATGACAGGAGTTAAAATACTGACTCCTTAAATGAGTCTATTGAGGAACTGCTTTCAAAAAGAAAGAATATTTTTAACTAAAAACCTCCCAGTGGAATAAACTAATTCAGTTCTCCTCAAGTTGGCCACAAACAATAAATGAGGTAAAATTCTGTTGGAGAATACAATTCTAGCTAAGAAAGGTCTAATAAATTTTATAATCCTAATGATAGAGATAATTAATGTAATGATTCAGAAACAAAAACATCTAAGTAGAATTTAGCAAGCATTTAGAATGTACTAGATTAAAAAAATGTGAAATAGAATTTATTTAGTAAAGATAATTAATAGCCTATTCATGCAGATTCATTTAAGAGAAGAATTTTTGATGTCAATTACAACTTATAAACGGAACCAAATAATATATATTAATCCTAGGTGGAGAATGTTTAATTAAATAATTAAAATTAAGAATAAAATGAAGATCACAATGTAAAACCTTAATCTCGCTTACAAAAGAGCAATTCTTTGAATAGATTTGAAGAAATTCAATAAAGAAATATACAAAGCCCAACTACTGAATAAGTAGATGAAAATCTAGCTAACCACCTAGAATAGAGAAGAGAACGTTTAAAAAAATTTATTCAATAAACAGAATAATAACTAGAAGAAGCAAATAACGGATTCGAAGAGAAACTAAATAGAAAATATGACTCTTTCAAAGAATATAACAAAGGAGTTGGAGAGTAGTAATTTAAATCTTTGCCTCCTTAAAATTAAAAATTTTCACCTTACACCAGTGAAAAAAACTAAAACAAAGGAGTTAATAACTATAGTAAAAAATTTGAAAATGTAAATATGAATGACACTTTTAATGAAGAACTTGATTCAGATTAAAAGAATCAATTTAACTTTTACAGAAAAGAGGAGGACTACAGCAATTAATAAGAGCATGATTAAATAGATTAAGAAGCTATTGATGAAAATTATAAACACAATAGGCATAATTAATTTAATAATAAAGGTAATTAAATATTTTCTTTAGGGGATGATTCAGATATTATGAGACTTAACTAAAGAATAATGACAGCTGAAAATAACACAGATTCATTCAGCAGAGAGATTGTAAGTAGGTCTGCTAGCAACGAATAATAATAAAGAAATGTTAGGAACACCAATAATTTAAATTTACTTAACTAACTTAACAGCGAGGATAAAATATAAGAAAATAAATCAAATAAAAATTTGAGCAATTAAATAATATAGCAAAATATTAATTAGAGAGCCAGTTTAAAAGATAAAAAATATAATGATTCTGATAGTGATGAAGAAGAAATTCAAAAGGTTTTATAAAAATACAATAATACCAAAGTTAACATTAATGATTTGATATAGAAAAAAAAAGAGGAAGAGAAATAGAAAAAACAATAAATTTAAAATAAGTTAACCTCTCCAACAAATAGAAACTAATAAATTGAAAGAAGCACTCCACAATCTTCAGCAAATAAACAGGAGGATTCTTATACTAAGAAAGTAGAATATGGAGGTGTTGGAAATAGGACTAGAGATTTATTGAGAGATGAAGACGATACATCTTATGATATAACAGCGAGCCAAATAAATTAATCAGAAATTAGTAACAACTAAATACGCTCATCTGATTTGAAAAGTTAGAAAAATGTTTAAACATAAAAAAAATAAAATTCTGAAAGAGGATAATTTTAAAATAAAAATCAATAACAAGAGAGTAGCAAATCAAACAAATAATTACAAATATAGGGCAGTTAATAAAAAAAAGAGCTAGATAGCTTTTTTTACACAAAAGGATTAAAATATGATTTTAATTTCTCAAATAATACTTCAAAAACAAAAGATTAATCAAAGAGTTTTTCTATGATTGAGAAAGTAACTATTTATTTATTTATTTTTTTTTTTAATCATTTATTAATAATTTATTTTTTTAATATTGAAAATTTTACTTCTATTTTAAAATGTAATATTAAATACAAATTTAATATAAAAGGTGATGAATTCCTCCAAACAAAAGAAATGATCTAACTCTTGTAGAACCTAAAATAATTTTAAGTTTATATAAAAATATTTTGTATTGATTATTTTTAACTTTAAATATTTGTAGAGCTTTTTAGTTAAAATTTGTAAGCTATTAAAAAAACAATGAATTAATTAATATAATAAGTGTTTAACCTTTTATTTTTGAAAATAATAAAAATTTATTCTTTGATTTTTATTAGTCAGATTAGATTTTAACTTATCAATATTAATTCAGAGATATCACTGTCTATCGGCTTTAATATAGTATATTCAGTGAAAATTTTTATTTTATTAATTCAAATTTATATAGTCATTTTATAAAATTTTGAAAATAATCATAATTATCCAATAATAAATAATCTTAAAATAACATAAAAAGACAAAAAATAATAAAAAAGTAAATTAACTAACTAGCTAAATAACTAACTAACTAATTAACTAAATAACTCATTTAAAATACAAAGATGCGAAAAGCTTTTAGTAAAATAAATTAATTAGATTTGTTTGGTAGTTAAATTCATCTGAAATTTTAAGGCGATTCGTCTTATAAAACTAAATTTGGATCTATCTTGAGTCTTATTATTATAGGAATAATACTTTTCCGTTTGGTAATTATTGTAATAGGTGTTTCTATGAGAAATAATCCTAGTATTATATTTAATGAGAGATAAGTTGACAATCCTGAGCTTTTCGAAGCTACTAGTACAACCTTTCCTCTTGCTTTTGCTATGGAGGATCCAATTACTAGAAATTATTACATTGATGAGAGTATTTATACTGTACATGCTTAACTACAGTAAAAGTACATCATATATAATTCTACAACTTAAGAAAATACAGTAGTATGGAATATAACAAGTATTCCTGTATAAAGGTGCTCACTAGAAAACTTTAATAATGCTGAAAATGTCGCTTACTACAAATCTTTAAACTACACAAATATGTATTGCTTTTCTCCAGATAGTATTCTTCCTATATAAGGAGATTTCTCTTCTCCTATTTTTTCCTAAATACAATTTTAAGTTAAATAATGCCAAACAAATTGTAAGTCATCTGATTTAATATAATACTATTTGCTGAAATCAGGTTTTGGTATGTAGCTTTCAGATGCTTATGTAGATCCTAAAGTCAAAGAATTCCCTTTCAAGATTTATTCTCGTGATATGTATTGGCCTACAAGCCTATTGATGCCATAAGATGTGATTGTATATATTAGAAATAACTATGTGTACAGTGATTTCGGATGGGTAACATCTGATATCTAAACTTAAAAGTTTCCTTCTTACAGCTACTACGAAAGTTTTGTAACATTAAAATATTTCTATTATATCCAGTCTTTACTACAAAAATACCAAAATTGATAGCTATTTATAATTTATTTTTAAATTAATTAAATATTTAATTAGATGTATCCTCCTAGCTTTTAAGATTACTTTTTGAGTATGACATTTAAATTTGAGAAATAAAAAGAAAGTGAATATCAAAGAAACTATTAGAATATTTTTGACATTAGTTCTTAGATAGGAGGTTTCTCATAGACTTTGCTGGCAATAGGTTTTTTGCTATGTAGAAAGCTTTCTTAAGTTTAATTTGATTAATAAATAATTAATTCTGTGTTTAATTACTATGATTCAAAAGAAGAAGTATGCGAAAAGGAAGTTCAATTTCAATAATCTAATTTACCTAAATAGGTTTCATAAAATTTAAATAACATTGGAAAACCCTAAGCAGCAATAAATTTAGATAAAAGCCCTTCTACTTACTAATCATTGAGAGAGAAGCAAAAAAGTAAGAATCTTTTTTTAAAAAAAGAAGATTAAAATTAAAAGTAATTTTTGTTTCATGATAAATCTCCCACTGAAGAAGGAATTATAACTAGCTCTCCTCAATCTATATTTTCACAAAAATCAGATATTTATTAAGATAGGAAATAAGTTTTTAATTCCAATATCATTCAAAAAACTTAAGAAAATAATGGTAATAAAACTTAATTTCAGAATAACTTCAAAGAGCCAGACAAAGAATCTTTAGAAAAATAATAAGCAATATTTGAAAATAAATTTAATGAACAATTCAAAATCCACACAAAAAGTATGAAATTGAGTATTTGGGATTAAATCAAAGCAATCTTCTTTCCTTTTGGAAAATCAAAGAAAAAGAAGTAAATCATCTAGTACAGCACTGAAAAGCTTTACTACCATCTAGATATTATTAATATTTTGAAAAAGTTGATAGAAGTTGAGAAATTAAAAAGACTCCTTTTAGATTAGGACTAACTTAGGCTTTTTGAGTATCTTCCAAAACCAAAAATTCATTTTGATTTGGTTGCTTAGGTAAAAAAAGATTTAAACGATTAAAAAAATTAAGAAATAAATTTACTCTATCAAGACAATAGAGCTGAGTTTTAAAAGGTGAAAGATGCTTATCAGGCCTATAAAGTTATACTTAGCAAGTAAAACTATTCAGATGTTGATTAAAAAATAGTAGAGATGCTTGATCCAAATTTAATTAAATTTTTTGAAGAAGAAAAAATGCAAGATTAAATATAAATGAGCAGCTAAGGAAATTTAAAATTAGATTATTAATCTATGCTTAATAAAGATACCTTAAAATTTCCTTAAAAAACAATAAATACAGTTTCTAGTTAAAACATTTACTAATCACTATAAAGTAGAAGACAAAAAATGTTAGCGAATTCTAGAAAACAGCATCTTGAAGTAGACGAAGTAAATGAATCATCAAATTAAAAAATTGAATAAAATTCTTCCTAGAATAGTTAACGCAGCTGTATTTCAAATAATTTATTAATAGGAGTAGCTGATGAAGAAAAAATAAAGTTTATGTTTTAGAATTAATATATTTACAATAAAAACTAACTTTCATCTTTATAATGATGGATGAATGGAAATCTATCTATGTGCCTTTATTTTTATTTAAAGAAATTAAACCTTTTATACTTTTAGTATATTTAATTTAGTTAAGAATAAATTTCATTTATCAAATTAATTAATAAAATTGTTATATTTTAATTAATTTGGTGATTCTTTAACAAAATAATTTGTATTAAAAAGAAATTTTTTGTACATTTTTGCAAGCTTTTTGAGAGTTAAATTAGCGCAAGAGCAAATTTTTCTTATTTTTATAAAATTATTAGTAGAATAAAAGGAAAAATATAATCTGATAAAAATTCCCAAAACAATTATTTGTAATATCTATTAATTTTATATGTTTATTTAAAAATAAATTATTATTTTCAATTTTAATTTTATATAATCACTAAAATATATAGTTAATCTTTTTTGGGATTAACATTTATTTATTTGAATTAGATTACTTTATTTTAGTAAAAATAATTAACAGAAATTTTTTAGTTATTTTTGGTTATTATGATTTAATTTAATAAGAATCCTGAATTTTAAAATTTATTTTTTTTATATTACTATTTTATAAAAAAGTTCTCTAGCCATCTATATTATCATAAATTTGACTATTTTTGTAATAAATATAATATTATAGACTAAAACAAACTAATTTAAAACTTTAGATTAATATTTTTTTTATGTATTGCTTAATTTACATATTAAATAGAAAAAACAAACAAATAAACAAATAAAATGCTTCAAAAAATTGATTTGTTCGGAAGTTAGATCTATCTTAGGTTTAATGGAGCGCCTACATATTAATCTAAGGTAGGATCTATTTTTACATTAGTAATAGTAGGATTTATTTTATTCCGTCTAATTTAAATTATAATAAGTGCTTCCTAAAGAAGCAATCCTTCTGTTATTTTTACAGAAAGATAAGTTAATGATCCAGCATTATTTCAAGCCACTAGTTAATCATTCCCTATGGCTTTCGCTATGGAAGACCTAGCTACTAAAAATTACTATATTGATGAAAGTGTTTACACAGTAAAGGCCTAGCTCTAGTAGAAATTCACTACTTTCAATTCTTCATCCTAAAAAAATTAAACAACATGGAAATACACTGACATACCTCTGCAACGCTGTACCTCTCAAAACTTTTAAAATCCTAAAAATTTATAATATTTTACAGCTGTGAACTATACAAACATGTATTGTCTTCCTCCTGACGCAGTATTACCTATTCAAGGAGATTTCCCTTCTCCAACTTTCTCATAAATTTAGTTCATATTTTAATAATGCTAAACTAACTGTAAATCATAAGAAGAAATAAATCATTACTTACTAAAATCAGGAATGGCTCTTTACATGTCTGATGCGTATGTAGATCCTACACAATTTTAAGATCCTTTTTAGATTTACGCTAGAAATATGTTTTGGCCAGCAAGTCTCTAAATGCCTTAAGATATTATTGTCTATATCAGAAATAATTATGTTTATAGCGATTCTGGATGGATAATTTCTGACTAAGATACCAAGAAATTCCCTTCTTTTAGTTTCTATGAAAATTTTGTAATTATTTATTTAGAAAAATAGATAAAAAATTAAATTATTTTAAATATAATTCTAATTTTTTAAATTTAAGATTTATCAAAATAATTTTATTAATAAAAAATTATTTAAATTAGATTTATCCTCCTAATTTCCAATAATATTTTCTTACTCTTACATTTAAGTTTGAAAAGTAAAAAGAAAACTCTTACAGTAGAAAGTACTAAGATATAAGTAGTATAATCTCAGAAATAGGTGGATTTTCTTAGAGTCTACTAGCAATTGGCTTTTTGATTTGTACTAAAATTTCTTAATTATAGTTAAATTAATAGTTAGTTAATTCTGTATTTAATTACGATGAGTCTGATAGTGTTAATAATAAAAATAATTAATCAAAATAAAATGTTGAAGAAATTGAAAAGGTAATTAATTAGGTCTGTAATAATAATAAAATTAAAGAATTTAACTCAACAAAAGAAAAGAAATTATCTTAAGTTGATTATAAAAAGAGAAGCTCAACTATAAACAACCGTAATTATAGCAAAAGTAACTCTAGTAAAGACAATTCAAGCGTTGAAAATATAAAGTTGTCTTAACTTGCTGCTCTTATTAAAGAAGATAAAATACAGTTATCGCCTAATTGCTAAGGATAGAATTTAATGATAAATTCAATGTTAAAGGAAAATTTTGATAAGAATGATTCGAATGCAATTGAAATAGATCAAAAAAAAGATAAAATTCATAATAAGCTAAAAAAACTGAAGGAGTAAAGTTAAAAGCTTAAAGAAAATCATTTCAATAAGTTATTAGAAAAATAAACAAAAAGTATGAAATTGAGTATTTGGGAGTATGTTAAATCAATATTTTATCCTTTTGGATATTTAAAAAAGAAGAAGGAAGTAATTGAGTATAGCATAAATAAACTCTACTATAATCTAGATATTTTGTAAATTTTGAAGAGACTTATTGAAGTAGAGAAACTAAAAAGATTACTTCTAGATAAGGATTAAATAAAATTGTTCGATTATCTACCAAAACCCACAATCTATTCTGTTTTAGTTTCAGATAATTAGCAAACACAGGATGACTCAAAAAGAAATGAAATAGATTTGCTCTATTAAGATAACAGGTCACCACTTTAAAAAGCAAAAGAGGCTTATGAAGCTTATAGAAACATAAAAAAAAAGGAAAAAAATTCTTAGTTAGATGAAAAGATAATTGAAATGCTAGATCCTAATCTCTTATCTATATTTGAATTATAGAATTTTAATAGTGGGTAGTCATAGTCTTTAAAAGAAAGTATGAGACTCACAGAAGCTAACAGTTAATAGGAAAAGGTGCAACGAAAAAGAAATTTTTTAGACAGACATTAAAATGAGTAAATTACTGGGTAAAAAAACACTTTGAGTCCAAGGCAAATACATTCAAGTATTTAGGAATACCAAAATACGATTGAACCAAGTATTTCCCAGAATATTATATCTCCCTATGAATAAAAAGATGAAATAAAAGAAGTGTATACATTCAAGCAATTAGAATAGATACCAAGCAACTCTTCGCGCCAATATAAAATCTATAATTATACACTTAATGATAATATGCAAACTGAAATCCCTTCAGAGGAAAAAATTGAATTAATGTTTTACAATAGAAATTTAAAGAAAGAAAATTAACTTTCTAAATTATGAAAAGATAAAAAAAGAGTAAATTAATTTGTTTAAATTTTCTTTTTTCCAGTACAAATTGACAACAAATAATTAAATTAATTTTTTTTCTATAAATTTTTTAGAGATAATAAATAAGATTTGTAAATAAATGTTTTATACTTTTTATTTTAGGTATCCATCATTTATCAAATAATTATGAATGATTGATTATATGATAAGAAGAAAAAAAGCTTTAATTATCTATTTAGGGAAGAGTTTTTAAATTGGCTTATATAATAAATAACTTTGTATTCATTAAAAATAATAATAAACTTCTAATCTCGCAACTATTATGTTACTGAATTTAAATGCAAAAAATCTATAAAATTTATAGTAACTGAGAATAAAAGAAATTAATTGGATTGATTTGATTGTTTTTTGTAATAAAAAATAAAAATTGAAATTAAGATTACTTATTTGATCATTTAAGTTATTAGGAATTTAATATTTTTTGCTTTTATATGTTTTAATTAGTTTAAAATTTATTCAAATTCAAAAATACATTCTTAAAAATTTAAAAATGTTTTAATTTTTTTCTTTTGTAGAGAATTTCTAATTTTTATTCCAAACGCACTTTTTTAATTTTTTATTATTACAAAAATTTTTCTCTTAAAGTAAGTCTAAAATAAGTTTTTCATAAAAAGATATATTTAGTACATCTAAAAAACAAAAAAAAATATCATTATTAAATTTTGTTATTAAATCTTATTATACTTTTTATCTTTTTGAAACTTTTAATTATGATGATACAAATACAATCTATCTGTAAAATCTTTCATAAATACAAATAAAATATAAGCTTTTCTGATTTTTACTTTGTAGGCTATATTAATATTTTCTAGTTATAATTTAACCTGAAAGGTTTATATTAAAAAAAACTAGTGTATTTTGGAATTTCTGTGTTTTTTTAAATTATTCAATCTAACTACCGTGGTTTCTCATATATTAAGGAAGCCATATATTAAGGACTTTTTTCAATAAATTGTGAATTAAAGACTAAATTTGATCAAAAGTTTTTATCTGAATATGTTCTTAATATATGAGAAACTATGGTATTTATGGAAAAAGGTGTAATAATATGTTATTTTTTACTTAAATCTATTTTTATATAATATTTTAGGTATTTTCACATTTAATTTTGAATCAATTACTTATAAGGTATTTTGTGTGGATTCTTATTACTCAAAAGTTAAATACAAATACAATAGAAAATTTTTTATTGAACCTTCAAAATGTAAGGAGTGAATAATAATAAAGAAATATTAGTAATAAAAATTATTTAAATTTACTGAACTTATTTAACTGCAATGATAGAATATAAGAAAACAAATCAAATAAACTTTTCAGTATTTAAATAATATAGCAAAATATAAATTAGCAAGCTAATTTAAAGGAAAAAAATAGAATGATTCTTACAGCTATGAAGAAGAATAAGAGAAATAGAAAAAACAATAAATTTAAAATAAGTTAACCTCTCCAACAAATAGAAACCAATAAATTGAAAAAAGCACTCCAAAATCTTAAGCAAATAAACAGGAGAATTCCTATACTAAGAAAGTAGAATATGGTTTTGTTGGAAATAGAATTATAAATTTAATGAGAGATGAAGATGATGCGCCTTATGACATAAAAGCCAGCCAAATAAATCAATCAAAAATAAGTAACAACTAAACACGTTCATCTGATTTGAAAAGATAGAAAAATTATTAAACATAAAAAAAATAAAATTCTTAATGAGGTGAACGAGGATAATTTTAAAATAAAAACCAATAACAAAGAGACTAGCAAATCACATCAAACAGACAATTATAAAAATAGGGCAGTTAATAAAAAAAAGAGCTAGATAGCTTTTTTTACACAAAAGGATTAAATATGATTTTAATTTCTCATATAATTCTTAAAACAAAAAGATTAATCAAAGAGGTTTTATATGATTAAGAAAGTAACTGTTTATTTTTTTAATTATTGATTGATTAAAAATTTATTCATTTATTTAAATATATACTACTATTTTAATACTTAATATTAAATAAAAATTTAAATAAAACGTGAGGAATTCCTCCAAATTAAAGAAATGAACTAATTATTGTAGAACCTAAAAATAATATAAAAATGTTTTGTATTGGATATTTTTATGTTTAAATATTTATAGAACTTATTAGTTAAAATCTAACTTTTCTAAACTTTTAAATAATTTTTTAATAAAATCAGTGTTTTTATCATTTATTATTCAAAATAATAAAAATTTTTGCTATGATTTTTTATGAAAATTGATTAGAAGATTCTAATTTATCAATATTATTTTGAGAAATCACTATCTATTGGTTAAAATTCAATATATTTTATGAAAATTTTTATTGTATTAATTTAAATTTATTTAACCATTATATAATTTTTTATATAAAATCATAATTTATAAAAAATCATAAAAATAAAAAAAATAATAATAAACCATATTAACTGTCTAACTAAATAACTCATTTGAAATATAAGGATGCGACATACTTTTAGTAAAATAAATTAATTTGATTTGTTTGGTAGTTAAATTCATCTCAAATTTTAAGGCGATTCGTCTTATAAAACTAAATTTGGATCTATTTTGAGTCTTATTATTATAGGAATAATACTTTTCCGTTTAGTAATTATTTTAATAGGAGTTTCTATGAGAAATAATCCTAGTATTATATTTAATGAAAGATAAGTTGACAATCCTGAGCTTTTCGAAGCTACTAGTACAACCTTTCCTCTTGCTTTTGCTATGGAGGATCCAATTACTAGAAATTATTACATTGATGAGAGTATTTATACTGTACATGCTTAACTACAGTAAAAGTACATCATATATAATTCTACTACTTAAGAAAATACAGTAGTATGGAATGTAACAAGTATTCCTGTATAAAGAAGCACATTAAAAAACTTTAATAATGCTGAAAATGCTGCTTACTACAAATCTTTAAACTACACAAATATGTATTGCTTATCTCCAGATAGTATTCTTCCTATATAAGGAGATTTCTCTTCTCCTATTTTTTCCTAAAT
Source organism: Tetrahymena thermophila SB210 (assembly GCF_000189635.1). Classification (NCBI taxonomy): domain Eukaryota; phylum Ciliophora; class Oligohymenophorea; order Hymenostomatida; family Tetrahymenidae; genus Tetrahymena; species Tetrahymena thermophila. The sequence continues at coordinate 693,339 of NW_002476157.1, read as the reverse complement.
ACAATTTTAAGTTAAATAATGCCAAACAAATTGTAAGTCATCTGATTTAATATAATACTATTTGCTGAAATCAGGTTTTGGTATGTAGCTTTCAGATGCTTATGTAGATCCTAAAGTCAAAGAATTCCCTTTCAAGATTTATTCTCGTGATATGTATTGGCCTACAAGCTTATTGATGCCCTAAGATGTGATTGTATATATTAGAAATAACTATGTATACAGTGATTTCGGATGGGTGACATCTGACATCTAAACTTAAAAATTTCCTTCTTACAGCTACTATGAAAGTTTTGTAACATTAAAATATTTTTTTTTTTAATATAAAAAATGCGATTTATAAATGTATTTCTAAATTAATTAAATATTTAATTAGATGTATCCTCCTAGCTTTTAAGATTACTTTTTTAGCATGACATTTAAATTCGAGAAATAAAAAGAAAGTGAATATCAAAGAAACTATTAGAATATTTTTGACATTAGTTCTTAGATAGGAGGTTTCTCATAGACTTTGCTGGCAATAGGTTTTTTGCTAAGTAGAAAGCTTTCTTAAGTTTAATTTGACTAATAAATAATTAATTCTGTGTTTAATTACTATGATTCTAATGAAGAAGTATGTGAAAAGGATGTTCAATTTCAATAATCTAATTTGCCTTAAGAGGCTCCTATAAATTTAAATAATATTCAAAAACCCTAAGCAGCAATTAATTTAGATAAAAGCCCTTCTACTTACTAATCATTGAGAGAGAAGCAAAAAAGTAAGAATATTGTTTTTAAAAAAGACGATTAAAATTAACAGTTATTTTTATTTGCTGAAAAATCTCCCACTGAAGAAGGAAAAATTACTAATTCTCCACAATCTATATTTTCACAAAAATCAGATATTTATTAAGATAGGAAATAAGTTTTTAATTCCAATATCATTCAAAAAACTTAAGAAAATAATGGTAACATAACTTAATTTCAGAATAACTTTAAAGAGCCAGACAAAGAATCTTTAGAAAAATAATAAGCAATATTTGAAAATAAATTTAATGAACAATTCAAAATCCACACAAAAAGTATGAAATTGAGTATTTGGGATTAAATCAAAGCAATCTTCTTTCCTTTTGGAAAATCAAAGAAAAAGAAGTAAATCATCTAGTACAGCACTGAAAAGCTTTACTACCATCTAGATATTATTAATATTTTGAAAAAGTTGATAGAAGTTGAGAAATTAAAAAGACTCCTTTTAGATTAGGACTAACTTAGGCTTTTTGAGTATCTTCCAAAACCAAAAATTCATTTTGATTTGGCTGCTTAGGTAAAAAAAGATTTAAACGATTAAAAAAATTAAGAAATAAATTTACTCTATCAAGACAATAGAGCTGAGTTTTAAAAGGTGAAAGATGCTTATCAGGCCTATAAAGTTATACTTAGCAAGTAAAACTATTCAGATGTTGATTAAAAAATAGTAGAGATGCTTGATCCAAATTTAATTAAATTTTTTGAAGAAGAAAAAATGCAAGATTAAATATAAATGAGCAGCTAAGGAAATTTAAATTTAGATTATTAATCTATGCTTAATAAAGATACCTTAAAATTTCCTTAAAAAACAATAAATACAGTTTCTAGTTAAAACATTTACTAATCACTATAAAGTAGAAGACAAAAAATGTTAGCGAATTCTAGAAAACAGCATCTTGAAGTAGACGAAGTAAATGAATCATCAAATTAAAAAATTGAATAAAATTCTTCCTAGAATAGTTAACGCAGCTGTATTTCAAATAATTTATTAATAGGAGTAGCTGATGAAGAAAAAATAAAGTTTATGTTTTAGAATAAATATATTTACAATAAAAACTAACTTTCATCTTTATAATGATGGATGAATGGAAATCTATCTATGTGCCTTTATTTTAATTTAAAGAAATTAAACCTTTTATACTTTTAGTATATTTAATTTAGTTAAGAATAAATTTCATTTATCAAATTAATTAATTAAATTGTTATATTTTAATTAATTTGGTGATTCTTTAACAAAATAATTTGTTTAAAAAAGAAACTTTTTGTACATTTTTGCAAGCTTTTTGAGAGTTAAATTATCTCAATAACAAATTTTTCTTATTTTTTTTTAATTATTAGCTAAATAAAAGGAAAAATATAATCTGATAAAAATTCCAAAATAATTATTTGTAAAATCTATTACTTTTATATGTTAATTTAATAATATTTTAATTTTCTATAATCACTATAATGTATATCTTTTTCTTTTTGGGATTAACATTTATTTATTTGAATTAGATTACTTTTATTTTATTCAAAAATTCATATTTTATTTTTTTAATTTATAATATTGCCAATAATAAGGATATTATTTTAGTTAAAACCTTTAATAAGATATCTATCAAACATTAAAATTTTATATTGCTAAATTTTAAAATTAAACTTAAATATTTATCAATTAAGTATGGCTGTTTTTGACAAAAAAGATGTTAATAATTTGAAAATTTTATTTTTTCAAACAAAATCAATCAATTTATTTCATTTTCCTTTATTAAAAGAATAGTTAAAGTCTAAAAAAGTATATATGAATTTCTTACAAAAAACAAAAATTCTTACATTTTATTTTTTTTAAATAGTTATGAATGATTAATAGTTGACTCCCTCCCTTAGAATTCATTTTAAATATTTTACAAAATTAACAAAATATATAATGCAAAAATTATATAATTAAAAGAAATTAAAGATAAAAAACCTGTCATCAATTCATGGATTTTATTAGATAACAATAATTAATGAAGTTTTTATTTTAAATTGCTAATTATGATTTTATACCAATTTTACTTTAATAATAATTCTGAATTTTAAAATTTATTTTTTTTATCAACTTTTGTATAAAAAAGTTCTCTAGCCATCTATTTTCCATAAATTTGACTATTTTTGTAATAAATAAATATACTGTTATAGCATAAAACCAATTTAAAACTTTAGATTAATATTTTTTTTATGTATTGCTTAATTTACATATTAAATAGAAAAAACAAACAAATAAACAAATAAAATGCTTCAAAAAATTGATTTGTTCGGAAGTTAGATCTATCTTAGGTTTAATGGAGCGCCTACATATTAATCTAAGGTAGGATCTATTTTTACATTAGTAATAGTAGGATTTATTTTATTCCGTCTAATTTAAATTATTATAAGTGCTTCCTAAAGAAGCAATCCTTCTGTTATTTTTACAGAAAGATAAGTTAATGATCCAGCATTATTTCAAGCCACTAGTTAATCATTCCCTATGGCTTTTGCTATGGAAGACCTAGCTACTAAAAATTACTATATTGATGAAAGTGTTTACACAGTAAAGGCCTAGCTCTAGTAGAAATTCACTACTTTCAATTCTTCATCCTAAAAAAATTAAACAACATGGAAATACACTGACATACCTCTGCAACGCTGTACCTCTCAAAACTTTTAAAATCCTAAAAATTTATAATATTTTACAGCTGTGAACTATACAAACATGTATTGTCTTCCTCCTGACGCAGTATTACCTATTCAAGGAGATTTCCCTTCTCCAACTTTCTCATAAATTTAGTTCATATTTTAATAATGCTAAACTAACTGTAAATCATAAGAAGAAATAAATCATTACTTACTAAAATCGGGAATGGCTCTTTATATGTCTGATGCGTATGTAGATCCTACACAATTTTAAGATCCTTTTTAGATTTATGCAAGAAATATGTTTTGGCCAACAAGTCTTTAAATGCCTTAAGATATTATTGTCTTTATCAGAAATAATTATGTTTATAGCGATTCTGGATGGATAATTTCTGACTAAGATACCAAGAAATTCCCTTCTTTTAGTTTCTATGAAAATTTTGTAATGCTTTATTTTTAAAAATAGAAAACAAATTTCTTTCTTTTAAATGAAATTCTAATTTTTTCTATTTAAATTTTATCAAAATAATTTTATTAATAAAAATTATTTAAATTAGGTTTATCCTCCTAATTTCCAATAATATTTTCTTACTCTTACGTTCAAGTTTGAAAAGTAAAAAGAAAACTCTTACAGTAGAAAGTATTAAGATATAAGCAGTATAATATCAGAAATAGGTGGATTTTCTTAGAGTCTACTAGCAATTGGCTTTTTGATTTGTACAAAAATTTCCTAATTATAGTTGAATTAATAGCTAGTTAATTCAGTGTTTAATTACGATGAGTCTGATAATGTTAATAATAAAAATAATTAATCAAAATAAAATGTCGAAGAATATGATAAGGAAATTAATTAGGTCTGTGAAAACCCTTTATCTAATAGTAATAAAATTAAAGAATTTATCTCAACAAGAGAAAAGAAATTATCTTAAGTTGATTATAAAAGGAAAAGCTAAACTATAAATAACCGTAATTATAGCAAAAGTAACTCTAGTAAAGACAATTCAAGCTTTGAAAATATAAAGTTGTCTTAACTTGCTGCTCATATAAAAGAAGATAAAACACAGTTTTCACCTACTTGCTAAGGCTAGAATTTAATGTTGAATTCCATCTTAAAGGAAAATTTAAATTTTGATAAGAATGATTTCAATGCACTTGAAACAGATCTGAAAAAAGATAAAATTAATAATAAGCTTAAAAAACTGAAGGAGCAAAGTTAAAAGCTTAAAGAAAATCATTTTAATAAGCTATTAGAAAAATAAACAAAAAGTATGAAATTGAGTATATGGGAGTATGTTAAATCAATATTTTATCCTTTTGGTTATTTAAAAAAGAAGAAGGAAGTAATTGAGTATAGCATAAATAAACTCTATTATAATCTAGATATTTTGTAAATTTTGAAGAGACTTATTGAAGTAGAGAAACTAAAAAGGTTACTTCTAGATAAAGATTAAATAAAATTGTTCGATTATTTACCAAAACCCACAATCCACTCTGTTTTAGTTTCAGATAAGTAGCAAACACAGGATGACTCAAAAAGAAATGAAATTGATTTACTCTATTAAGATAACAGGTCACCGCTTTAAAAAGCAAAAGAAGCTTATGAAGCTTATAGAAACATACAATAAAAGGGAAAAAATTCTTAGTTAGATGAAAAGATAATTGAAATGCTAGATCCTAATCTCTTATCTATATTTGAAATATAGAATTCTAATATTGGACATTCATAGTCTTTAAAAGAAAGTATGAGAATAATAGAAACTAACAGCTTACAGGAAAAGGTGCAACGCAAAAGAAATTTTCTAGACAGACATTAAAATGAGTAAATTACTGGGTAATAAAATACTTTGAGTCCAAGACAAAGACCTTCAAGTATTTAAGAATATGAACCAAGTATTTCCCAGAATATGATATCTCCTTATGAATAAAAAGATGAAATAAAAGAAGTGTATACATTCAAGCAATTAGAATTTCTATAAAGCGACTTTTCACGCCAATAAAAAATATATAATTATACACTTGATGATAATATACAAACTGAAATCCCTTCTGAGGAAAAAAGCGAATTAATGTTTTACAATAGAAATTTAAAGAAAGAAAATTAACTTTCTAAATTATGAAAACATAAAAAAAGAACCAATCAATTTACAACCAATTTTCTTTTTTCCAATTCAAATTGACAACAAATAATTAAATTTTTTTTCTATAAATTTTTAGAGATAATAAATATAATTCATAATTAAATGTTTTTGTGTTTTTTACATTCATGAATTTCGTAAACTATAATATTAATAAAAATATATAACATAACATAACATCAAAAATGTAAAGGTAAATAATATATATAAAGTTATTATTAATGCTTCAAATATAGCTAAAATGATAACCATCATTTATCAAGTAATTATGAATGATTATATGATAGGAATAAAAAAGTTTTTATTATCTAAAGGAAAGAGTTTTTAAATTAGTTAAAATAATAAATAACTTTGTTTTAATTGATAATTAATATAAAAGTCCAATCTTTCAACTATTATATTACTGAATTTAAATGCGAAAATCAATAAAATTTATAGTAACTGTGCATAAAAGAAATTAAATGTATTGATTCGATTGCTTTTTGTATATAAAAATAAAAGATTGAGATTAAGATTATTGATTTGATTATTTTTAAGATTTTAATATTTTTTCCTTAGAAATTCTTTAATTATTTATAGTAAAAGTGAATTTTTAAAACAAAAAAAGCTGTAACACAAAACTATTCAAATACGATAAACTAAGTAAGAAATAAACAAGTAAAAAATATACTTGCTATGATAAATATGAATAAATAACTAAGAAATGAAAAATAAAAAGGATAAAGGAAATAAATAGATTTTTAGCTTTTTGTAAATTGTTTTAAAATTTTTCATTCAAATTCAAAAAACACCCTAAAAAATGTTTTAACTTCATTCTTTTCTAAATAATTTCTTATATTTATTCCAGACGCACTTTTTTTTTATTTTTTATTATTACTAAAATTTTTCTCGTAAAGTAAACCTAAAATAATTTTTTCATAAAACTCTTTTTTTATATATCTAAAAAACAAAAAAATGGCAATATTAGTTTATATACTTCACTCATAATGATTTTGTTTTGAGATTATTTAAATCTTATAATACTTTTTTATCTTTTTGAAATTTTTATTTATCATACTACAATTTCAATAAATCTGTAAAATATTTCATAATTACAAATAAAATATTTACTTTTCTGATTTTATTTTGTAGGTTTTATTAATATTTTCTAGTTATAATTTAGTATTTAAGGATGTATTTTAAAAAAACTAGTATATACTTTGAAATTTCTGTGTTTTTTTTTATATTATTCAACTCAACTATTGATGATAGAAGGTATAATAATGAGTGATTTCTTGCTTAAATCTATGTATATTTATAATATTTTAGATATTTTTACATTTAACTTAGAATTAATTAGCTTATAAAGTATTTTAAGTCAACTCTTTTTATTTAAAAGTCAAATACGCCTAGAATAAAAAAATTTTTTTATTGAACCTTTTAAAAATAACTTTGAATTACCTTATTTTTCAATTATCTAATTTTATAAGATTAAGGGTTAATTTTTAATGTTAAAGAAAATGAATTTTTCATTAATTTGTTTTTTTATTAAGAAAAAAAAATTATTTAAATTGATTAAAATTTTCTTATTTAATATCATTTTACATTTATTGTATTTAAATTTGCTTAAATAAAAAAACAAAGTAAAATTTTTTAAAATGAGTAAATAAATAAATGCTTTTGTACATTTAGATAATATAATATTGTCTATTCTTAATTAGAAGATAGTATATAAGAAATTATTAAAAATGTAAACTTTGATATTGAAATGAAAAGAAAAGTTATTAATTAATAATCAAAAAATTGATAAAGTTAATTACAAATTTGTGAACAAAATTTGTGAATTTAAAGGCCAAGTTGATTATTTTAATCTTCTCTATTTTTATTTACAATCAAATAAAAATAAATGCTTAAAAGAATTTCGATTTTAAATAAAATATTAATTATCTTTTGAAAAAAGTTCTATTTCAAAATACTTTCCTTTCTCAAAAAACATTTCTTCATTGATAGAATAAAATATTAGTTGAAAACGAATAATATCAGTATTAAGTTATATAGAAAGATATTTTTAATATAAAAATTAAGAAAATATGATAGAATAAATAAAAATAAAAATTAAATACTTTTGTATCCAATTATAAGTATACTTCTATGCTTTAATTCACAATATTTAAGAGTAATGTTTAAAATTAAAAGCTTAAAGAATTATTTTTGCATATTTTTTTTATTTTTATTTTAGATTAATAGATCTATTTTTTATTGATTGATTTCATATATTATAAAGCAGCCAAAACAAACTTTAAAACAATTTATTCTTTTAAAAATGTTTAAAATAAATCCCCTCTAGTTATTAATTTTATGTTTTTAAAAATTATTATTCGATGATAAAATTTGATTTTTTAATTAATTAATATTAATTATATTCATTCAATGACTTTTTATAATTTTTGATTAAAAAATATTAATTTTTATTACAAAGTAGAATTTACTTTTTTAGGGACTAAAAATAATAAAAATTTAACTTATTTGAAGATGATTAGAAAAATTGATTTATTTGGTAGTAAAATAAATTTGAGATTTAATGGTGCATAAACATATTAGTCCAATATAGGCTCTCTAATCACTATTTTTATAATTGGTGTTATTATTGCTCGTTTAATTTCAATATTTTTAATTGCCATTTAAAGAAATAATCCTACTGTTATTTTTACTGAGAGATAAGTGAACGATCCAGCCTTATTTGAAGCCACTAGTAAATCATTCCCTATGGCATTTGCTATGCAAGATCCTGTTACTAAAAATTACTATATTGATGAAAGTATTTACACAGTTTAGGCTTAACTCTAGCAGAAATTTACTACTTTTAACTCTTCTACTTAATAAAACTAAACTACATGGAAATATACTGATATAATTTTGCAGCGCTGTACTTCTTAGAATTTTTAAAATCCCAATAATTTATAATATTTCATATCTTCTAATTATACAAATATGTATTGTCTTCCTCCTGATGCAGTATTACCGATTCAAGGAGACTTCCCTTCTCCAGTTTTCTCATAAATTTAATTCATTTTTAAATAATGCTAAAAAAATTGCAAGTCATAAGAAGAAATAAATTACTACTTACTAAAATCAGGAATGGCTCTTTATATGTCTGATAGTTATGTAGATCCTACATAATTTTATGATCCTTTTTAGATCTATGCCAGAAATATGTATTGGCATACAAGTCTCTAGATGCCCTAAGATGTAATTATTTTTATCAGAAATAATTATGTTTATAGTGATTTTGGATGGATTATTTCAGACAAAGATATAAAAAAGTTCCCTTCTTACAGTTTCTATGAGAATTTTGTAATTAATTTTACTTTCCTTTATATTTAATAATAGTTTTCATTGCTTTTTTACACTCTTTTAATTTGAAATATAATATTTATTTATATATATTAATAATATTTCACTAATAAAATAAGCTTTATCCTCCAAACTTTCAGTAATATTTTCTTACTTTAACATTTAAGTTTGAAAAATAAAAAGAAAACTCTTACAGTAGAAAATACTAAGATATTAGCAGTATAATATCAGAAATAGGTGGATTTTCTCAGAGTCTACTAGCCATTGGCTTCTTGATCTGCACTAAAATTTCCTAATTATAGTTGAATTAATAGTTAGTCAATTCTGTATTTAATTATGACGAGCCTGAAGAAACTTAACAAAATCATTTAATAAAAGAATAAAAAACTCACGGATGTTGCAGAGCTATTTTCAAAAATAAATAAAAAAAAAACAAAAATAATTAATAAACAGAAGCATCATAATTGCAGTAACTTAGCTCTATATAAAATAATGATACAAGACAAATATTCAACAAAAATGTTGATTATACTTTTAAATCAGACTAAAATTAAAACTAATTAATTAAATTTAAAAATAAGATTAATTAGTCTACATCATCCCAATTCAAATCATAAGAACATAAAAGATCTATCTCTAATAGTTAAAATCATACCTTAATCTTAGCATCCATTTTATAGGAGCAGTAAAAAATCTAAAAAGATGATAAAAGCAAAATAAATTAAAAAATATCTAATAAGCTCATTAAAAAAATAGATAAAATAAATTAAAATAGTCAAAAATTAAAAGAAAAGAATTTTAATTCTATGTTAGAAGAGCAAACAAGGAGTATGAAGTTGAGTGTATGGGAATATATTAAATCTATATTTTTTCCTTTCGGAAACTTAAGATAAAAAAAGAAAGTGATTGAATATAGCATTAACAAGCTTTACAACCATTTAGATATCTTGTAAATATTAAAGAGACTGATAGAGGTAGAAAAATTAAAAAGATTATTACTAGATAAAGATTAAATTAAACTTTTTGACTATCTACCAAAGCCTACTATTCACTTAGACATGATATAAGAGCAAAATGAGAATCAAAGAAAATCTGAAAGATCAGAAATAGATTTATTATATTAAGATAATAGAACACCTTTGCAAAAAGTAAAAGAAGCATAAGAAGCTTATAAAAATATTTTGTAGAAATATCAGCAAACTTAGTTAGATGAGAAAATTATATAAATGTTAGATCCTAATCTTTTATCTGTATTTGAATAAAATAATACTAATTTTAAGCTTGATTCTTAAAATGAAAGAATCAATAGCAAACTTTTAGATAACTCAAAAAAAAAATAAGAAAGCCAAATAAATAATAAAAATGAAAAAAATGAATAATTAGAATTAATAAAAATATCAAATGTTTTTGAAGATTAAACAAAATAAAGTTAAAATAAAAAAGTCTTTTATAGTTACCAGAAAAATAACTTTTGTTCAGTTTAAGATGAGTCAAAAGAAAATCTTGCAATACTTAAACAAACAACAAACTCTAATAGTTTGAATAATATTTGTCAAAAAAATTTCTAAAATGTTGCAGAAGAAGAAATAAATAATACGATATTTTAGAACTTTTTTAATCCAACTAAAAATAATCAACTTTCAAAACTTTGAAAATTTATTTTGTTTGAAAAATAAAATATATAATCCTAAAAAAATTTAAAATTTAAATATTTAATAAAGTAATTTTCATATTTTTTTATTGATATTTTATTAATTAATACATTAAGTAAATTCTATAAAAACTGAATCCAGTCATTGCTTTCAAATAATTTGATATATAAATTATACAACATAGGTTGGAAATATATTTTTAATATGAAATACTTTTGCAAAGAAAGTTTTTATTTTATTTTTGTAAATAAAATTTATGTTCAATTGTTAATTTGAGTATTTAATTTTAAGTTTAAGGTTATTTATTATTAAAAATTAAAAATAAATAATTTCCTTTCAAATTAAAAAAATAAATTATTTATATATTTAAAGTAAATATAAACTATAAAATTTATGAGCAAATCTTTAACAACTAACACGATTTTTATTTTGGATTTCTTAGTAGTTTAATTGAACTAATTTTAATAAAATGTATTTTAATAATTTATATTTACAAACTACATTTTGATTTTTAATTTTAGAGTATTTAATAAATTTTTTAAAGAATGAATATTGATCGAATATTAATTAATTATTTTGATTAGGAGAATATTTGGGATATTTATTTTGTTTCTACTTTTGATAAAAATAGAAAGATCTAAAAGAATTTGTCAATATTTAAAATTAAATACATTAAATAAATAACATTAAATCTCTCTTTCAAAATATGATTAATTTATTTAGGTACCAAAATAAATTTTTATAATAGGCTTCCAAACAAACATAAGCAATCAATAAATTAGCTAGCGTTTGCAATAAAGGGAATAAATTTAGTTCATTAAGTTTAAGTACTGCTTATAAATTCTGCTCTTTTGAAAATAACGATAATTTTTCAAGAAAAGATGATATTTATACTATCTCTTTTGTAGGTAGGCCTAATGTTGGTAAAAGCTCTTTATTTAACAAATTAAGTGAAGACGGAATGAATAAGGCATTAACAGATAGAATGCCTGGTTTGACAAGAGACAGAAAAGAATAAATAACAACTATTTTAGGATATCCACTTCGTTTAGTAGACACAGCTGGTGTTGAAAAACTCCCAAAAGATCCTCATAGATTTAAGCCTACTTAAATTAAGTAAAAGATGATGGATCAAACAGTGTAAGCTTTAATTTACAGTGACTTGACTCTCTTTGTACTCGATGCAAGATAGGGAATTACTGCAAGAGATAAAGAATTAGCAAAATGGTTAAAAAGGAGATTATTGCAAGATAAATCTGAAGAAAATGTAAAAAAAATGAATGAAAATGCTACTGATTTAGACAAAGATATTTTTATTAAAAAACTAATTTTGCTTGCTAACAAAGCAGACAATGAAACAATTATAGAAGATTCTAATATCATGAATGATGTTTATAAGTTAGGTTTGGGAGATCCTCTTTTTGTTTCTGCACATTAAGGTGACGGTTTAATTGATTTGCTACGTATAATTGATGATGAAGTTCCACAAGACTTCAAAGACAATTTCTTACTTAAAAAGCAGCGTCGTTTAGAGAGATTCTAAAAAATTAGAAGCAATTAAAGAGAAGAAATATTGGAATTGATGAGAAAAAAAGAATTACCAGATGATATTGATATTACTGCATGGGAGAGAGAATTTGATAAAGCTAATCCAGATCCAGAAAACAATTCAGATTTAGATAGTGATAACGAATTTGATCCTGTAGAAACTCTGTAAAACACAAAAGATGATCTATTGAAAGAAGATAAAGGTGTTACAAGTTAAAACGATAAGAAGAAAAAGCCAATTTAAATTTCAATTATTGGACGTTCAAATTGTGGTAAATCTACTTTGGTTAACAATCTTCTTTAAGAAGAGCGTGTTATAGCTGATGATTTAGCTGGAACAACAAGAGATGCAATTAAAGTTTAATGGGCTTATAGAGGAAGAAAGATAGATTTGGTAGATACTTCAGGTATAGATAAGAAGATCACAAAAGTGTCAGAAGTAGAAAAGAAAATTTAAAATGACACAATAAGAGCAGTAAAATAATCACATGTTGTTGTGTGCATGATTGATGCACTTCGTGCTTTCCAGTCTTAAGATTTATCACTTGCATAGTATGTTTGTGATTAAGGAAGAGCTCTCATTCTTGTAGTCAATAAATGGGATCTCGTTCCTGAAGAATACAAAAAAAAGGCTCTAAGATATATGAATAACTAATTGGAAAAGCACTTAGCTTAGGTCAGAGGTGTTTACTTGCATTGCATGAGTGCAAAAAATAATGGAAACGATAAAGAAGAAATGATGAATTATGTTTTAAAAGCCTATGAAAAATGGAATATTCGTATTTCAACAGGTATGCTAAATGATTGGTTAAATCGCTTTAAAAAAGTTCAAAATGCTCCTACAGAAGGTGGTAACAAACTTAAAATTAGATTTGTTTCATAAGTAAAATCTCGTCCTCCTACTTTTGTAGTTTTTGTTAATGATAAAGTCCTCTTCAAACCAAATTACATGAGATTCATGCGTTAAAAAATGGCTGAAGAATTTGGTTTATAAGGTACTCCACTTAGATTCTTGGTCAGAGAAACTGATTAAAAAGTTAAAAATCCTAAAAAACTCTCAGAAAAATATATAGAACACATCAGAATGAAAAAAATAGTAAGTAGATATAAAAGAACTTTAAAAATAGCAAAGCAAAAATTAAGTAAATTTAACTTCAACAAAACAAAATGAAAAATTAAAGAGTATAAATGAATATATAAAAAATAATGAAAACTATATAAATAAATGCATACATAAATATTTTTTTCTATTAATCTATATTTAATTATGTATAATTATTTTAATTTACACCTTCTCTCTACTTTTGTTAATAAGCATTTCCTTAATTAGAGAATATAAAAATAATTAAAAATATATATTATAAATACATAAATACAAAATATATATTAATATTTAATTTTTTAAAATTATTTTCATTTAAATTCTCAAAACTAATTTCATAGATAAACATTTCCTTCTTAAAGTTTAAAAAAAAATGAAAGCAATAAAAATAGAAAAGAAATATATATTTTTTCTATTAATTTATATTTAATCGAATTCAGTTGAAAACTAAACTAACTAATAAAAAATAAACCTTATTATCATTCGTGTATGTAGCCTTGAAAAAGGCAGTACCTTAGGGTACTATATATATATTTATATTTAATTATTTTATTATAAATTTTTAAAATTACTTTAGAAAATAAACATTTCCTTCACAGAGTTTATAAAAATAATGAAAACAATTAATAAAAAAAACATTTATATTTTATTTCAATTAATATTTAATTTGTAAAATTATTTTTATTTACATTTTCAAATAAGTCAATATACAAATATTTTACTATTTTTTATCTGATTTAGAAAAGCATAAAAAATTAAACTTTTAAAATCAAATTTATTTTAAATTAGCTATTTTAATAAGTAAAAAATAAGGTTTTATTTGAAATTAAAATTACTGACATATAAAATAATGATTAAATAGCAAGATAATAAAAATAATTTTTTTAATATTTTCTTTTATTCAAGGAAATATTTAGAATAAATCTGTAATAAATTATTTCAATCGATAATCTTTTATTTATAAATCCCTCAAATGAGTTAATATATCTAAATATGGTTTGTGTTAGTTGTTAGGTTTATTTTTTAATTAACTAAAAAGCAAAATTTCAAAATTGATGAACTTATTTATTTATTTCTTTCTTTCTTGATTTTAGGAGTTTCAAAAGGTTGTTTGGTAAACAAATTAATTGATAATTAGATAAAATTTCTTTTTAAAAAATCACTAAAGCAAAAAAAGCTAGCTTATAAATATCTTCAAAAAATAGTTTTTAAATGATAAATATCTAAAGATCCATTAAATTAAACGAAAAATACTAGTAAGCAGAGTAATATTCTAAAAAATTAGAAGGCATATCTAGAATTACTAACTGGCATGAAACAAAAGTTAAATATGATAATGCTAATTAAAATAAATATGCCAGAAAGATGATTGATTAGGAAATGAAATATGCTTTAAAAGAAGTCAAAATGGTTAGAAACGTCAAGCTAAAAGAACTATACGAATAAGAAGCTAAGCAATGGGAATAAGAATTATCTTAGAAAGGATTAGCAATTTATAAACATAAGCATTGAGCTTCTAATATTTAATAAATTAAAGTATTATTTATATTAAAATTGTATTGTTATTCGAAAGATGTATTTTTTAAAATACCTTTTAAATCTAATCATAGGTTTTTTCTTATAGCTTTGTAAAAGTATTATTGAAAAGATAACTTTTATTAGTTTATTTACAATTATTTTTTTTTTTATATATTCAAATAAAAATGTAGAATATTTATATTATCCTAATAGAAATAATTATATATAAGGAAGTCAAAAAAAATTGATAATCCTTTATAATAATACAGCTGATTCTATTAATAAAAATTTATTATAAATATTGAAAAAGATCATGTCAGTTTAATATAATAATAGTAATTCATAAAAAAAATAATTTTTTTCAGAAGTTTTTAAATGAAAAATCTATTTTAAAAATTAAAAATTTATTTTTGTTGAAATAAACATTAAAACTATTTGATTTTTATTTGTTCATATTAAAAGTTATTTATTTTACATATTTATTAAAAAAATAAAAAAATGAATAATATTTGTTAATTAAAAAGTAAATAACTAAAAAGTTTTAATATGTTATCAGCCAATTTTACTTATTCAATATTATTAAACAAAATAAATTTGAATACAAAAGGAAAGGGATAGTGCCTGCCTTTTTACAATAGTTCATTCAATTTAATTTAAAGTTGTTTTTTATGAGAAAACAATTATTGAAGATTCATTATTAGAAGTATTATTGTTAAGTGATTAGCTAACGTTTGATTATTATGAATTACTTTACTTAGAATCAATTTAGATTACTTAGTCATATTCATAGTCTACTTTATTGTTATTATTTGTTATAAAATTGTTAATATTATTTTATTAGCATGAAATTAACTTATCCAACTTCTTATGCTCAGATTTTTACTTAGATATTTCTATTTAAGTGTCACAATTTATCTTAAAAGGAGAAAAGTTTATACTTGCATCCATCTAGTTCAAAAAGGAGTATAATTATTATGATTAATTGAGTTAATTAACTTTATGGGTAGTTTTTTGTTCTTATTAAAAGCGTGGTTATTAACTCTAGCTAAACAATTTTATTAGTTCAGGGTCTATATTTTCTAAAATCTTTAAATCAATATCAGATATTTCATGTTTTTGTTAAATAATTAAATAAGCATTAAGTCCTTCTTTGAGCTTATTTAGCTGATTCATTTATTCGTCATTTTAGTTCGAGTTTTCATTAGCATACAATTCTTCTTCCAATATTGCAGGACATTTGATTAATTCAAACAATTTTAATTATTCTTCATTTAAAATTACTTTTTTTAACTTATCAATTTCTTCCAGCTAGGATATAATTTTGATTAAATCTATTTTGCCATAGAGCCTTTTCAGACTCTGTTAAAGAATTCTCTTATTTTGATTTAATTTTTTATTTTTAAAAGGCCATAAAAATATCTTTAGATAGTCTATTCCAGTGAGTTTATTTAAATTCTGCTAACTTTCCAAATAATTTTTGAAGGGATCTTATTTTGAATTTCTTTATTCATGAAATCGCAGACTCTAATTAAAATTATTTTGTTGCTAATTTTTAAATTAAGATAAATTAGACAACCTCATTTACTTATTAAAATCAACATTTGGAGATAAATCAATTTTTTTAGAAGTTTTCATATTTAAATTTGATTTGATTTTTACTTTTTCATCAAAATCTTACAAGTAAGGACTTTTATTAGTAATTAAAGGAGATTAAAACTTTTCTTATATTTTAGAATAATCTTAATTTTATACTTCCTATTATTTCTTTTTTTTGAAAGTAAAAACATCATTAATAATAGATATATAAAGCATTCCCTATGATATGAATTTACTCAAAAAAAATCCTATTGCTATTAATGATTAAGCAAAACCTCCTATCTCAGATAGAATGTCTTGAATTCTTGCATAATTTCTATATATCATATTTTCTTTTTATTTCTCAAACCTTATTATCACTTACATAAAGAAATCTGAATCAGATACATTCTATTTATAAGTAAATATTAATTTAACTTTAAAAATGATATGAAAGGAAAAAACCTTAGCAGATTTTTTTAAATCATTAAAAAATATGAATTAAAGTAATGAAAAAAAGATAAAAGTTAAAAATTTTATTTATATATTTTTTATTATTAATTACTTGAAGATCAGAATAACTAAAAGATGGATATCTCTAGGTTTCAGAATCAGCAAATATCCATCCGAAATCGCTTTCAACGTAGTTGTTTCTATAGTATAAGTTAGCTATCTTAGGACTATTTAAACTAGTTGCCCAGTAAATGTCTCTATTATAAAATTTAAAAGGATTATCTTTAATAGAAGGATCAACAATAACATCGGAATAATAAATTGCAAAATAACCTAAACCTAAAAGGCTTTCTATTTCTTATTAAGATTTGCAATTTTCTTAGCAAGGATAAACTTCAATATAAACTAAGTCATAATTATCTTAAAGATAATCACCTTATATAGCCAGTTATGAAGATTTTTCAAAGCAGTAAAGGTCTTGGTAGCTGCTATTTAGAAAATTTTCTCTCGTTTTTGGGTTTTAGAAGTTATCTTAAGCACATTACTAAATTTTGAAATAATCTTTTTACCAAATTATATCTTTTTAATTAGTTTGTGGATTAAATACCATCTTTTTTGACATTTAGTAGGCTTTAATTGTGTAAATTTGGGGATCAATATAGTTCGTAAAATTCTATGGGTATTCCATTCCAAAAGAAAACTACAGAGTGGTTGAATTCATAATAAATTATTACGGATTATCTACTTACCTTTCTATTTAATAGACTCTTGGAGAAGTTCTACAATAAACATTTATGATATTCTAAACAAAGTGAAAAGTGAGTATCGAAAATATCAAAATAGTCAATAAGGCTCCTAAATTAGTTTTGTATTGTCTCTCCCCTCTTAACAGTAATTGTATTTAACTACCAAACATATCTAAATTTTTTATTTTCTTTAAAACCATTTCTCTCCTTGTCAATTTTCAAAATGCTTCTACTTATTTTAATCTATTTTTAATTAATATGATAAATAATAAATTAATAAATAATTGGTTTTAAAACAAACAAACTAATTAATTATTCCCATATTTTTATTAAATTTATTATTAAATTAAAATATAAAAGTAATTAAAAGATGGCTGGTATGTAGTTATTAATAAAATTAGCATATATTTTAAAAATAATTTCTTCAAAATTGTTTGAAAAAGATATTTGTTTTTTTGTGGTTAAATCTACAAAATTATGAATTTAATTTAAAAAAAAAAATGGAAAATAAGAATGAGTTTTAAAAGTATTAAATAGCTTTTGCAAAATATTGTTTGTTAATTTTACAAGAAATAAAAAAAGCTAACATTAAAACTGCTTCAATAGATATTTATTTTAAAATTTGATTGAATTAAAAAAAATGCTTCTAAACAATACTTATTTTTTTCTTTATGAATACTAAATTGATAGAATTTCTTTAATGTAAATGAGTTTCAATAGATACTTAGACACTATTTAAAAAACTTGAAAAATAGAATTTGGAAAAGATTTGTTAAAAATGAATCAATATATTATCATACAAACAAACATTTTACTAGGAAGAAATAAAATAAAATTTAATTTATTGTTTAAAATAAAAATTTTTTAATTATCATAGAATTAGAGTTGGACAATAATTTTTAAGGTCTTCAAGTTCTTTAAGACTAAAATAATTCTATTTTTTACTAGATTTTTAAAAAGTAATCATAGACTAGGCAACGAAATCTAAAAAATAAGAGTCGTTAATCATGCATGTATGACCACAAATATCTTATTTATCCCCATTTTAACACTCACAATTAATTCCTCTATATTATGAGTGAGTTTATTCTGTTTCACCATTAACCGATATTGAATCATAAAAAGGATTTTCTTTTCTGACATTAGAACAAAGTTCTACTAATTAGAGGGGTTTACTATTTTCTTTTTATTACTAATGTTCCTTTAAATAAAAAATAATTTTTTTGATCAATTTATTTATAAACTTAAACAATTTTTTTAGTTTAATAAACTTACATAAAACCATTTAAGTCCTGGTATGATTGCTGAAAATGTAGGGACAGTACCATCACCTAAACCACTTTCCACGTGATCAGCGAAATAAAAATCGTTAGTATCATTGTAGACTTTTTAAGTATCTTTGTTGTAGCTAAAAAATAAATCAGTTTTGAGCATATTACTGTAAACTATAGAAGTAGGAACATTAGGATTAGTTAAATTTTGTAGACCTTCTGCTTCAAAAGACTTATTTTATAACTATAAAGCTTATTCTACGTCATAAGTGCTGTATTTTGTAAATATTTTTTAAATATCTTCCTATGTTGCTTTAAAAGCTTCTCCATTTATTCTTACTATAATTTCTTTTTACAGATTGACAAGCCCATTTTTACAAATACCACCTTTTCTTGTTTCAAACACGTCATTCAGACAGGTTTCTTATGGGTTAGGTAAAAAGGCAAATGGAATAGAACCTTCATAATACCCAGTTTCTTCATAATCTATTCTTCTGATTATTTCCTTCATCCAATCTTCATTTTTGAATCTTAAAATTTAAAAATAAAAGTTTTATAAATTGAAAACTGATATTAAATATAAAACACATTTTAAGTATATTTATTATTATAAAATAAGCCTCAGAAATAATTAGTAAAAATCAGAAATTTTTTATTTGAGGAATGATAAATTTTAAAAAAATTATTTTTAATTGTAAAATTAAATGGACAAATAGTTTTTTTATTTTAAAAAGGATGAAAGTATTTATTTTACTTATCAAAAGTATCCTTAATGAGTATATCATAAGAACTTGAGCAGCCTTGGGTAAAAGATATTTAAGTATAGTAATTCATTCCAAATTATTTGCCTAAAATATTTTTAACGTATTCAGGATTGCCTCCGAGCATAGCAATAAAGGATTTAGGAGTTCCAAGGAAAGGAGGACCTGCAGCAATAAATTATTTAATTTTAAGGTCTTTTGTTTCTTGCGAAATATTGCTTAAAGAGTTAAGTACATGTAAATTACCTAATGAATGGCCTAAAATGATAGATTTTTTACCAGTTAATTCATATAAATGATCTATAGCTTTAGGAATTATTTATTATGTTTCACCTATTTTAAAAAATTTACACATAAATATTAATTATTTTAATTTAATATTAAATGCTTTAAATAAAAAAAAATTATGAAATTATTTCATTTATGCTTAAAATGTAATAAAAAAACAGTTTTAATTACTTTAAGCTACATCTTAGCGGAAATCATAAGGAATAGCTTAATAAGTTAATCCAGACTAGTATCCCATAGCATCTAACAATTCAATAACATTTCCAAAACCTCTAGATGTACAGCCTAAAGCATTCTTCAAAATTATGTCCTCAGCAAAATCTTTAATTGAGTTAGCTCCACATTTACTATCATTTCTAGTCTACTCTGTGTTTCCATACCAAGTAACTTCCAGTCCTTCTTTACCCTCTAATATATTTTTTTAACGATTATAAACTAATCCAATTAGATCTCCATAGCATTTGTCCTTACTACTTAACTAAAGGAAACTTGTTTTAGAGAAAATTCCACCTATCCAGAGCCTATATTCAGAAGCTGGTCTCTTTTTAAAAATGTTGTATTTTGAGCATGTTCCCCATCCACAATTTTAGAAGATTTCTGGATTTCTAGATAACAATTTTTCACAATCAATTTTTACCTAAAGAATAGTTCCTAGTAGACCAGGGATTAATATTACAGGTGCACATGGCCCTATTTTAAATTATAAAATTTTATATTTTTTGATGAAATATTTTAAATACTCTATTCCACTAATTTAACAAATGTTAATAATTTTTTTTTAATAGAATTTATTTTCTTTGAGATAAATTGAATAGTTTAAAAAATTTAAATCCTAAATAAGAATTTATACTTTTAAGATAATTTTTATGAATTGAATATTTTACCTTTTAAAAATTCTTCATGTTACTATTAAGTATTTAATTTTGATTTATCTTTGCCATTAATACAAAAGTTATCATATTTTTTCAATATTTCTTAAAAGTGATCTTAGTATTTATTTTATTCAAGCTATCTGAAATCTTTTAAATTTCTATTATCTTTCTCATAGTCAGTATTATCACTGAAGAAAATAAAAGTGACTAGGATAATTATAGCTAAAGCACTTAAAGCTATCTTTTTTATGAATTAAAAATTTGGCATTTTACTTCCACTTTTTATTTGTGATGATTAAGAATATTTATTTTTCAAATAATTTATTTATTTATTTATTTATGCAAAGTTGAAGGATCTTCACTTTTTTAATTGTAGACAAATCACCTTTCTAGTTATTTTTCTCGAAATAAATAATCTTATGAAGTCTAACTAAGAAGCCTTACACATTTTAAATTTGCCTTCAATTTTAAAAATATTTCAATATTTTTTTTTCTTAAAATAAAATAAATTAATTTTTAAAAACTAAATAAAATCTCATAATCCTTTTATAAAGTTGTTTTTTTTTTAAGTTGTTAAGACCTTGCTATAAATTTTTAATATCTCCATTTCATTCCTTTAATTGATAAATTAGTTGCCAAAGCAAGATAAATTTTAGCCATGAATAATAATTCTTTTCAAATTATGAGTTTTTGTAACCTAAAAGTTTAATTGTAAATTAGAAATTTCTAAAAATTAATATTTCTTTTTTACAGAAATAAATCAAATTAAATATTCTTTATTAATACAATAAATTATTATTTTGACGTATCTATTTATTACTTAATTAATCTTTATTATTAGTTATTTAACTTTATATAATCATAAAATTGAATTTATCTTGAAAAGATACATAAATATTTATTACTAATAAAAGCATTCATCTATTCATAATAATTTTACATTTTCAATATAAAAATATAAAATAACATTAATTTTGTATTTTTTAATCTATCATTAAATATTTAATGGAAGCTAATTAAAAAAGCTTTTTATCAAATTTTTTAAAAGAAAATTTAAAAAATATTACAAATAAATAAGCGAATTACTCCATAATATCTATCATTAATTATTAAACTATCATCTAGGTATTTATCGTAATTTATTTATTACATTAATAAAAATTTATTTGTTATTGAATTTTAATTTTTAAAACTAGAAAAATAAACTAAATAAATTTTAAAATATGTTACTTTAACTTTTACTACACTAAAAAATAATTTATTTTAATTTTAAATATCTTAACTAGCTTTTAAAATTTTCTTTTGTAGTAAAAATAAGACAAATATTAGAAGCAAAATTTAATTTTTAAATTCATAAATTTAACATTATTTTAATTAAGAAAAAGTTTAAAAATATAAATAGAAATTAAAAATAAAAAAGAGATCTAATTATAAATTTTTTTTTTATAAAAAATACACCTAACCTCTACCCATATATAAAAATTATTTTAATAAAAAGTTTTGGAAGTTGGATGGTCATATAAAAAAAGTTAATTAATTTTTTAATTTATTTTTAAAATCAAGAAATATCTTATTTTTAAAATTGAATATTAAAAATAACAATTTTTTTGTACTAATTCTTCTTATATTTAATAAGGGTAAAATTATTTTTAAATTAATGCTGATATTATCAGAAAGAAAGTATGATACAAATTATACAATTTTTAAAATAGCAAAAAAAAAACTTAATTAAATTTTAAAAAATACACTACATTAAGTAAAAATTAATCATAACACATAACTTGCATCTTTTATTTAATTATAAACTCAATTATAGTCAGTCAACACCTTTTTAATATTATTCATTATTAAATTTTTAAATTACTCACATTTCACTTAATTTTTTATCTAATTTTTATAATTATAAGGCAGGACAAGATTACATAAGTTCATCAAGCTCATCTGAAGTGTATTAACTGGAATTTATATTTGATTATTAATTAGTTATTAGAGATTAAACTATAAAATCTAAGAAAAATTAGTCATTTATAAAACATGAGTGATAACAATTTCCAATATCTCCACCTTTAGAGCATTCACAATCAATTCCTCTATATTCTGATTTGTTTTATTCTTACTCTCCAGATATTGATGTAGAATCATAAAAGGGATTATTTTTTTTAATGTTAGAACAAATTTCTACTAATTTAATAGGCTTACTATTTTCTTTAGATTTTTAATATTCCTATCAATAAAAAAAAATTATTTTTAAATATTTTAATATTATCATTTTGATTATCAAAATAAATTTTATATAAATTATTAGTATGAAAGTAAGTTTTAAGTGAAATTTCTACATGAAACCATTTAAATCCTGGTAAAATTGCAGAGAAAGTAGGTACTGTACCATCTCCAAGTCCAGTTTTGATATCCTCAGGGAAATAGAAATTATTTGTTTTTTCAAAAACTTCTCTTGTATGTTTTTTATAATTAAAATTCCATTCAGTTTCGAGCACATTTCCATATATTATTGAAACAGGAACGTTTGGATTAATTAAATCGTAAAGTCCTCTAGATTCTGAGGCCTTTTTAAATAAATTTTTTTATTACTCTGCATCATAGATGCTATAGTTTTCAATAATTTTATTAATATCTTCTTTGTTGGCTTTAAATTATTCATTATTTATACTCAAGATAGGCTCCTTTTATAAATTAATTAATCCACTTTTGCATTTTCCTCCAATTCTAGTATCAAATACATTATTTACACAATCTTCGTTTGGTTCAGGTAAAAAGTTAAAAGGAACAGAATTTTCAATAATACCATTTTCTTCATAATCTATTCTTTTTATGACATCTATCATCCACTCCTCATTTTTAAATCTTTCATATTTAAAATTAAAATAAGTTTATTTAACTTTAAATTAACAAATAAAAATAAATAATTTAAAAAAAATAAAAGTGTTTATGAATTTATTATTAAGCTTCATAACAAATAAATGATATTATTTTATTTTATTTTGGGTAGAAATGAACTTAAAATATTATCAAAGAATTAATTTAATTTGATTTTTTTAAGGAATATTTTTTGTTCTATTAATTTAAATTAAAAAACTAAATAATTTATCATGAAAAAATTGCTCATAAATCTATTTTAATGTTCGAAAAAATATTTTATTTTTGAAGGATAATCAGTTAAGTGCATAAACTTTATTTATTTATTTAGTCATTTGTGATAGATTATATTTTTTTCAAAAATTTATTTTTAGACAATTCAACTTAAAATAAAAATTTGATTTTTACCTTTCAAACGAGTCTTTAATGAGAATATCAAAAGTGCTTGAGCATCCTGATGAGAGTTACATTTAGGAATAATAATTCATTCCAAACGACTTTCCTAATATTTTTTTTAGATAATCTGGATCTCCGCCAAGCATACTGATAAAAGCTTTAGGTGATCCTATGAAAGGAGGACCAGCAGCAATAAATTATTTGATCTTTGAATCTTTTGTTTCTTAGGGAATATTACTAAGAGAATTTAGGATATGTAAATTACCAAGAGAGTGTCCTAAAATAATAGATTTTTTGCCAGTCATTTCATAAATATGATCTATTACTTTAGGAATCAACGTTTGGGTATCACCTTTTTAATATCAAAGTATTTTACATCATATATTGAATAATAAAGATTCAATTATTTTATTTGATTATGATGTATTATCTATTATTCAAAAGAAATTTAGTACACCTAAAAAATTAATAAGAAATAAAAAGAATAACCAAAATTCAGTTGTTGGTTTCTTTCTATTTTTAATTTCTTTTGCTTTTTTTTTTGAGCTGTTGGATTTCAAATTAATTAATATTTACTTTGTGACACATCTTATCTAAAATCATAAGGTAGAGCTTGGAAAGTGAGTCCCGATTAATAACCCATCACCTCTAGTAAATCAATTAGATTACCAAATCCTCTTATAGCACAGCTCATTTTTTTGAGGATTGGATTTTTTGTAAAATCTCTAACAGAGTTTGCTCCACACTTGCTGTCATTTTTGGTCTATTCTGTGTTTCCATACCAT
The DNA here is from genome assembly GCF_000189635.1 of Tetrahymena thermophila SB210. NCBI lineage: Eukaryota > Ciliophora > Oligohymenophorea > Hymenostomatida > Tetrahymenidae > Tetrahymena > Tetrahymena thermophila. The sequence goes on along the minus strand of NW_002476157.1, from coordinate 668,610 downwards.
GTAACTTCTAATCCTTCTTTAGCTTCTAGTATATTTCTCTCTTTGTTGTAGACTAATCCAATCAAGTCACCAAAACATTTTGATTTTTCGCTTATTTGTAAGAAACTTGCTTTTGAAAAGACATCTCCAATCCATAGTTTGTATTCTGAAGCTGGCTTTTTTTAAAGTAAGTTATAGCTTGAGCATGTGCCCCATCCGCAGTTTGAGAAAATTTCTGGGTTTTTAGATTAAAGTGTTTCACAATCTATTTTTAGTTAGAGAGAAGTACCTAGTATACCTGGAACAAATATAATAGGAGCGCAGGGACCTTAATTTAATTTAAATTTTAATAAAGAGAGTTAAGAAAAAATTGCTCATAATTAAAATGAAATAAACAAATTTTTGCGATAATAAGAAAAAAGAATTTTAGATAGAATGTTTCACAAAAATTCTACACGATTTAAAATACTGATCTGATAAATAACTAATAAGTTGATTTCTTAATTTTTAAATTTAGAAAGTAGAACAAAATTTAATTTGTTTCTAATTAATTTGCTTATAATCTAGTGACATCTATTTTCTTTTATTTAATCATTCGAAACTCCCCACTATTTATTTAAATTCTCAGTATGAAAAATCATTCTTTGCAATTTGAAAGAGATAAATAAATGTCCATCTATCAAAATACATTTTTAGATTAATTGGATTTTAAATATAAATCATAATTTTTTACCTCTTAAGAACTCTTCATATTATTCTTTTGTATCTAGTTTAGACTTATCTTTGCCATTTATACATAAGCTGTCATATTTTTTAAGTAATTATTTAAATCCATCTTCAAGGAAAAAGTCGCTTTCAAGTTTTTAATGAAAATTTTCAAGAACGGTATCTTTGTAATCTGTGTTATCGTGTAAAAGACCCAAAAGCAGAAGTGCAGTGATACAAGTACCACTAACAATAGTTTTTTTAAAGTTTTAAAAATCTACCATTTTTAAATGTTTTCTCTTTTAAATTATAAAGTTTTAAAATAATAATTAATATTAATTATATCAGCAATTTTTTATCTTTTTAAATGGAGTTTTTTAAGTTTGTGTTTGTAAAAAATAAAAATTTAGCAAGTGAATTTCAAACGTGTAAATAAAAACTAAGATTTTAATTAGAAGGGTAATTGTTTCTGTTAAATAATATTAAATCGATTGATCACCTTTAGAACTAAAAATTTTCAAAAAAACAAAATAGATATATTCTAATTTTAACAGATTTTTATAAATTAAAGTTTTTCTATTCTATACAAATAAGAAAAGTTTTTGATGAATGATCTCATTAATCAAAACCAATTTTCTATCTTATGTTAAATAATTAGTATGAATCTATCTTTATAGAAATAAAAATGAAAAATATTAGATGATATTCCAAAAATAAAAATAAGATAAATTAATATTATTTTAAATTAAGTTTTATTTTCAATGTAAATAAATCTGAATAAAATAATATTTAAAATAATCTTTTACTTACAAATATAAAATTAATTGTATTTACATAGATTTATTATTAACTAATATTTTAATTCCTTTAAAAAATATAATTTATTAAAAGTGATTACCATTGTTTTTTGTAATTTCAACATTTTTATTATTTTTTTGTTTATTTTATCATTTTTTTAAATACTTCAAATTAATTTGGTTTCTAGTAGAAAAAAACAAAATTCATTTTCCAAAAGTAACTAAAGGCTTGAGTTTTTAATGAATAAAGTTAACAACGAAAGCTCAATTTAAAAATTACAACTCCCCAATAAAACATATTAAAAATATAATATTAACTAATATATTCGCTTCTAATTTTGTATTATTTTGAGTTATTTAATTAAAAAATAAATATCCTGTTCAATTTTTTATTTTATAGCTTTTTATAATAAAAGCTTTTATTTTGAAAAATTCATAATATACATAATAATTTAGGTTAACTAATTTAAGCAATTAAATAAATCATTAAAAAAAAATTCGGGATAAAATAATAATGAATACATTAAAATTAAGAATGTGATAGATTAATGATTCAAAAAAATTTATATTTAACAAAAAAAACTTTTGTTTTATAACTTGTTAAGAGTGAAAAAAAAAATCAAAGATTTTTTATTAATGTATCTAGGTACTAAGATTAATAAATAGAACTGACTATTATTTTATAATTTTTTTAATTATTTTTAGTATTTTTATTGTTATTAAAAATAATTGAAGCCTATTAAGCATTCATTAAATACAAAGACATATTTTTTCCTTCAAACAAAAATTAACTTTTTCTTTCATTTAAAATACTTTTATTTGATATTTTAGTTAAATTAGCAAAAAAATAAATTTATTAATAAAAAAAAAACAAAGGAAATAAAATAAATAATAACCTAAATAATTGATTTTAAAGTTTTTAAAAACATAAATAATAAAGTATGTACAAATTAATATATAAATTTACTAAATTATGTTTGATTAATTGATTGATTGATTGATAAATTAATTTTTCATAAGATAAATTTAATTGATTTTTACACATATTTAAACTTATTATGACTAATTTTAATATATTATATTATTTTTATTCTATAAAAGCTGAGTATCTATCGATCAAATTTTATTGTTTTTTAACTTTAAAGTTTTTACAAGCTTTTCTTAAAAGTTATAATCCTAATTAATAGGACTATTAACTACTGATTTTAACTCACGGCTTGAAAGTATGAGATCTCTATTTGTAATATAAGCAAATTCCATACTAGATCTTAGAACTTTATAAAAAATGTTCAATATTAATAAAGCCATTTAAAATTTTACTTTGATCTTTTTATATAGATTTTATAGAGTGAACTTTAGGGAATTCTTTGTTCTAACTATTTTTTTAGATTTCTATAGATATACTGTTAGATTAAGATTGGTCATCATCTTCTAATTATATATAAAGTAATTAAATTTTTATAAATAAATGTATAAATTTAGAGAGTTACCTTTTTTGTTTACTTAACTCGAATCAATTTAGAAATCGCTTGTTCGAGGAGTATTTTATTCGTTATGGAAGATACTTTTTTTCTTTTCTTTAGATATTTAATTTTTAAGTTTTTCTTATTTATGAGTTAATTCAAGCATAGAATTATTTTCTTCTCTTCTCTTTTTAAAATTGCTACAATAAACAAAAGCATATACTTTTTTCCAGTTCTTGTAAACTTACATTTTATTCACTACTTTTGCATTCATTAAATTGAGTAAAGATGAGAATTATTTTTCAAAGTATGGAAATCTCTTGGCAAAGTAAACTAATAAAGCTTTTATTTTAGATTTTAGGATTTGCAAGATAAGATAAATTATAAATGAGTAATGGAAAAAGTAAAATAGAATAATTGCTATTGATTAGATAAAAACTTGGCTCGTAATATTTATTATTATATTGAAATGGAGGATGACTATTAAAATAATATGAGAGTACTGATCACATTTATTAAATATATGAGATTAATAAGGTCTTAGTCTGATTGAGAGAAGAACGTATTTTAGTATGAACAGGGTAGATATTGAAGATTTTAAAATTTCATTATCAGAAATAAAGTTATTTACAATAGTGATTAATAATTTTAATGCTATTTTTAGAAATTCCCAATAAAATATCTTTAGTCTATACTCCTGATAAAGAAAACCAAACCTGATACGTGGTTTTATGAAGTCTAAATTTTTTCTTAGCTTGTAAATGCCACTAAACAAGAGAGATGGTAATAAGAAAGCCCAAATAATGAAAAAAGGCAAACTAAACGATAGGATAAATATAACATGATCTCTAGAAAGGCATATAGAAGAGATATCGTCAGTTATATATTATTTATCCCCAATAGTCCTGCATGAAGTAGCAGATATTATCCCTGACAGCAAATCTGGTTGGATAAAAATAAAAAGAAAAACAAGTCCATTAAAAATTTGATTAGAATTGTGTTTGATTTTTTTGCTTTACACAAGTAAAAAGTAAATAAGAGAAACAGATGTTAAGTAGAAAAGGGGAACTATCTAAGAGATAACCTATCTAGAGTAAACAGGTTTAAGTTGCTGATTAAAGATAGACCTATAGCAGTCTGGTACAAACTTCATTTAGTCAATAGGGGTTGATATTTAAACTTAAATAAAATCAAATACAAAAGGTAACTAAAAGTTCAACTTATTTACAATCTTGCTTATATATAAATAGTGCATTAAAAATTTAAGGAAAATGCTTGTGTAGTCTTCACAGTCGCTTGTTCCTATACTAGCAAATCCAGCCATTCTCATATAATATCCTATAATTTTTTTCTTAGATACAAAGTTAGATTAAACCACTCCATATATTACGTATAATATAATCAACAAAAATGCTAATCCTTGCATTAAATAGTAAGAATTTAAAGAATCACATTTTTTGCATGAAAAATTTCCAGCATAAGAATAACGATCTGGCCATATTTTAGATTCAATATCGCAAGTTTCACATAATGGACCTTATTTAAACAATAAAAAATTAAATTTATAGTTTAATTTAATAATTAAGAAAATTAATTACCTATATATCCTTACTTACAGTAAAATTTGCTTTCACTAGACTCTCCTTAGCAGTTATCAGGTGCATTTACACACTCTACTATTGTGTCTGTATTATTAGTTTCTCTCCAATACCCATTTTTTAACTCAATTACATCTCTATAGCAATTTACAGCAGTTGTAGGGCAAATTTTACAACTTAAACTAGCACTACTGTTGCTATAAGGATCAGCTAAAGAATACATGCCATCAGGGCATTACTTACAATACTCCAACTAACCAGCTTACCTAAAATATTAAAAGAAATTAATAAAAAATTAAAAATAATAAAATACTTTGGCATGAATAATTCGCCTACTTAGCAAGATCTAAATTGAATTTGAATATATTCATTAAACTATGGCGTAAAGAATAGAGAAGAGTTTTAAGGACTCTGTAATTGAATAGCATTTGTTTTCACATAGAAATAATTGGTTCCTGGAGGTTTCGAATTGATTGCAAGCTTGTCAAATACAAAAGAATGAGTAGATATTTCGTATTTATTTAAACCTATTAATGTTTCTGAATTTAATTGAATCAAATCATTATCTGATATGCATTAAAATTAGTACGAATTCAATTCATCATACACTATTTATGGTAATAACTAAATATGATCAGTTTTAATTTTAACAGGATTATTTTCTTCATCAATCAGCTAGATTTTAAACAAAAAGTTATCACCGCTCATAACATTTTATATCAAGTAAGACTAAGAAAAACTGTCAGAAGCTTTTTAATTTTCATTAAAATAAAATTTTTAAAATTGAAAATTCCAAACTAGAACGAATGAATGAATTTTGAGTAAATTTATTTAAGATTTTATATTTAAAAAAATATTTTTTTAATAACTAAAGAAAATATAAAAGTAAGTAAGTAAGTGATTGAAAATTTTATTCATTTATTAGATTGAGAGTCAAAACCAAATTAATGTTTTACCAATAATTCATAATAAAATGAAAAATATTTAAAAAATAAAAAATTACTTTAGTTTGCAATCTAATAAACTTGAGTTTTATTATTTTAGAAAGTGAGCTTCATGCTTCTAGGATGTGAGGCTAAATTATCTCCAAAAATTTAAGCTGTATTGCCTTAAATGATGTTATTATTATTTTACCATTACTTATTTATAAATTATTTTGGGATAATTCCAGTATATCTTATTCCTCCTCCAATTTAAGCAGTATTATTGATTATTTAGGTATCTTTTAACTGTAATTCACTATTTTATAGCAAAATTCCACCACCATTTATTGCTTAGTTGTTGATAATCTTTGTCTAATTAAGCAGGCACTGAACTTAGCAGTTACTCAGGTATATAGAACCTCCCTAATATGCTGCGTTGTTTTTAAAAGTTGAATCTGTTAAAATAAACTAATTTGCGTCTGCAGAAATAACAGAACCTAGACAACTTTAGCATGTTACATTATTTGCTTTTATACTTGCAATCTATACATTGTTAGTTTGTAAATCTATTAAAGAGAGTTCAGTTGTATTAACATTATTTATGTTAAATGTGTCCATTATCAAGGTATCTGTAATAACTTTATATTAATATTAAGCTTATGTGTAAGTTTAAATGTAGTATAAAATTCTGCTATTTATAGATTAGCTTATAGTTATTTAGCTTATTTTTGTATATATATTTCCTAGCATAGAAAAGACATTAAATTTATTTAGAGTAGAACAATTAATAATTTAAATATTAGATATTTATATGTTCTAAGAGCTGATCATTTAAAACAAAGCGTTTGTATTGTTTAATGTAGATTCAAATGTAATATTTTTAAATTAAATATTGTCAATAATTATAGTTTGAATGTTTTCAAATTTAAATAAATTCTGGTTTTTGAAGGTGCAATTACTAATAACAATTTATTTAATGTATACATAAGAAGCGCTGCTAACGTAAAAAAGAGAGCTAGATCCTTATTATTATGAGTTTGACAATATTCTAGTATTTAAGCTTGTATAGGTACCATCAAAATAAATATTTGCCATACTGAAACCTTCGATGATAACTTTAGACACATTTGTGAAGAGGAAACCCTGGGTAATTAATGAGTTTGAAGTTTGATTTAGTATTTCTCCATCATTAAAGATGAAGGTTTATGTATTTGGATGGAATTTAACTGGCTATGGATTTGAATTTAAGTCCTGATTCTAAATATACAAAGCATATTTTTTTAATTACAGTTAGCTAAGTGTGTATTCAGTTAAAGCATTTGACAAGCCTACTAAAATTCGAGGTTATATTCCTTATTAGTTAAATTTAGTTTCATAGAAAAATAAATCCTAATAAGTAGATGAAGCTGAGTTAGAATCAGGATAGAAAACACTTATTAAGTCAGTAGTAGCCTATTTAATATTTTAATTTTTACAGAATTAAAAGAAATTCAATTTAATTAATTAAAATTTATATCAAATTTTTTAATAAATATTTTGAATCAATAATATTTAAATTACTTTGCTTGAAGAGTAGATTATGTTGTATTTCACTGTTTTTATTATATTTCCTAAACCAAATTATGTAAAGGATGCTTTATGCAAGTCTATACTTCTTTTCATAGTAAAGTAACTTTTAGAATTTTAAATATTAGAATAACAAAAGCTCTAATCGAATGCTGCGTTTGACTAATTTTAGGAGTACATCATAAAAGTATAATTAAATGATGTCTTATAGTTGATGCCTTTTAGGTTAACAATATTTGTTGCAGGGTCAAATGATTAGGAAACTATTTAACTTCCTTACATATTATATTAATTAGTAAGAATGGCTGTAATTGAACCAGTTTGAATTTGATAGATTCTCAAGCTAGACTTTGAGTTTACAAGTATGAGATTGCTACCTAAAAAGCTGACATCTACAATATCATTCAAATCTGAAGGATTACGGATACTAGATATGAATTGAAATGTTTATCTATCATAAATATTTACCTAAAAAAAATTAAAAACAGCATATTTATTGAAGCTTTATGACAGTTTCATCTAAATGTAAGTATCACTTGGAGCAAGTATTGTACCTGATATACTCATAGTAGCTGTATTAAAAATTAGTATTTTTGTTTAAAGATTAATCCATATAAGCAGTCTATCATATTGAGCATCAAGCAATATTTGATCTATTTATCCGCCAATAGGAACACTGGCAAGTAAACTCACTAAAGTTTAAGAGTAAGCATACAGTCCAATAGATCCATCTATAGAACTACTAACCATTCTTTTATAAAAATTAAAAATTTTAGATTAACAAATTTTTTTAATTTATTTAAAATAATAAATTGCTTTTAATATTTAATTAAGATAAAAAAATTAAAACATTTTGAAAGTTTATTTTAATAAATTAAACTTATTTTTTGTATTTATTTTATTTTAAAGATTGAATTCTTTTAAACAAAAATTCATAAAAGAGTTATTTTAATTGAGATTTTAAAAATTATTTAAAATTTAAATTGGTCTTACAAACCTTTAGAGATGTCAATATTTATTTTAGTAACTCTGTTAGAATGGTTAGTTAGAGTAGCTAACTTCTAATCATTAGCATAATTTACAACTAAAATACTTCCATTTTGAGAACAAACTATTAAATGTGTCAAATTAGCATTTATTATTGAATAAACTATTCTTGACGTTGAATCTCCAGTTACTCCATCTTTTTATTAATAGGTTTTTTTTATAGTTATAACTGAAGATGTCTAATCAACAGAAACTTTGACAATATCCTAAGTCATATTGACAATAAAGAAGTAACTGCTTTCCGATTTATCTGAAATGAGAAGATAAGAATTAATTGATAATGTTGAAACAAGTTAATAATTTGTATTATAGCTCTTTATCGTAGTTTGTTCTCTTATTATCAGCACATTTCCAACAATTATAGACTGGAGAGGTTATGTACTAAGTTGCATTAAATACTAAAGGGAGTTTTCCTAAATTAACCAAACATTTCTTTCAAAATCTGAATAGAAAATTAAATCTTTTTAAAAAATAAAAAATTTTTTGTTTTCAATTACTTTAATAAATAAAATATCTTACCATTTATTGGATTATAAGCTAAATTTATCAAAGAATTTGATGGAAGAGATTATTGCTAACCGCTTTAACCTAGGTAGGAGTAAAATTTCCATTACATAATTGCATTATTATTGTATGCAATCATTGTATTGCTCTGTTTATCAATCAAAATTTCAATTATTTTATCACTAGTAAAAATTGGAAGAATCATAAAATCTTACACTTTTGAGAAGCTTGAGGAAAAGGGGTTAAACGTAAAAATTTAATTTTTAACATTCATTACAAAAAAAATATTAGCTTCTTATTCAGCCATAATGCCATTGATCGAAAGAGGATAATATTAGTTAGTCATGTCTTAAAGCATGGTTCCAGTTTAGTAATTCCAAACTTTAACTATATCATTAATTCCATTGCTAATGATTCCAACTAAATTACCTAGAAGTGACATCTAATAAATATTTTAAGTAGATTTATCAGAAAATAATAAATTTAATGTTTGTCTATTAAAAGATTAGATAACAAGCTATGCACCAGCAATGATGTAGTTCCCTTATATAATAAAATTTTAACCTATATCACCATCAAATCCAGGAAGCTAAGTGATTTTAAGTCCTGTTAAATAACTGTATACATATATTGTATTGGTAAATAGAACAAAAACTCTTTAATAAAGATCATCTGTAACTAAGGTATTAGTACCGGCATTTAGCTAAATGAAAGAAATAGGTTGCCTTTATTAAAAATCATAAATGCAAATTTAATAATTTGCTCCTCTAGATATAAAAAGAATTCTTCCATTAGGCTAGCTATTATCAAATGGTTTTATAAATAAATCAAGGACAGCCTAAGAATTGTGATTATTAAGCTTACTAACAATAGAATTTTAAAGATAATTCCAAACAATAATAAATCCATCATTCGAATATGTAATTAAAGTCCCAAGCGTATCTTAAAGATAAGCTCCATTAATTCCAGCTGTATGTCCTACTAGTTCATATGATTTATCTTATTCATAAGACCAGGCAAATAAATTTTTGGAAGTATCTTAATTAAAGGTTATTAAGGTAAATCTGGGTTTGTCAATTATTACTCCATTAACCATTTACTTATGAAGTTATTTAACTCTATTTTAATTAAAAAATTTTAACATGCATTTATGATGGAATTATTATTTGATTTTATTTTACAGTTTTCAAAAATTAAAATTATACATATCTTCTTAAGTAATCTTTGAAATTTTTATTTTAAAATGTAACCTATAAAAAAAAAAATCTAACCTTTTAAGAGGTTAAAAATTTCTTTAAATTGAACATTCATAATTTTAATAGATAAGAAGGTAATTAAAAATTAAAATAAGCTAAATAATATAGTATATTACTTTTTTATTAATTAATATTCATAAAGCTCTACATTTAGATTAGTTACAAAAATTAAAAGTAAAATTTTTCTTGCAAATCAACAACAACAACAAAAAAAATTAATTTAATTTAAAAATCTATGATTAAAATGTTATTGTAAATTTTTTAACTTAGAAAAAAATAAGCTCTTATTACTATAATTCAAGGAAATATTAAATTAAAATTATTATATATTAATTTTTATTATTGCTTAAGTAACTCAGTTTTTTTTTTTGTGAATTATAAAATATTGAATGAGAAATATTAATTTATGTTAATGGTAGGTAAAATCTTCATATATTAATTATAATATATAAATAAAAGTTAAATCTTTTAATGAATATCCATTTTAAAAATATTTTTTTAGAAGAGAAAGTAAATATCTTTTTAAGATGGAGAAAATGAAAATTATTTTTTTTGGATAAAATAAAAAATAAGAAAATTATTTGTTTAAGATGACTTTAATGTCAAAACTTTTTAATCATTAATAAACCATCTAATTATATGCAATTAATATCAAAAATTTCATTTACTTTAATAAATTTATAAAAATAGTTGATTTAAAAAACTGGATAATTTCTCTTTGAATTTTTTGTTTGCTCATCTTATAATTATTATATTGAAATGAAACTCTTATCTTTTGATAGTAAAAACCTTATTTGTGGATGGAAATTTACTTTAGTTTTTGACGATTATCAATCATGATTTCTTATCAAATTAAAAATGAATGGTATAATAATTAAAAATTGATTTACTTGTAAATTTATTGGTTTAGGTAGTCAAAAACAGTTACAGCTTAACTCAGAATTATATATTTATAAGCTTCTTAGAAGATTTGAACCTTACTTATTACTTAATTTTATGCTACTTATTGCCATTAAACAATAATTGATGGCTGGGGAGTAAAGTGATAAGCATTCACACTTCCTTAATCTGTCACGGTGAATATTTGCATTCTATCATCATCTTCATTGAAATTTTATATTTTTTGTATAGTATTGAAATTTTAAGAAGCCAGCAGATATTACAAGTCTCCAACCATAATGCCTGAACCATAAGCTGCATAATCAATTTAGAGGAAAGCTTGTCCATAAATAAACGAAAACTATCCTTATTAAATAGGAAAATTCAATAATTACTGCTCGAAAAAGTAATCTACATATAATCCCCAAGCTACAACTCCACCTCCTATTGTCGCGCATGTTGCAACTTCAGGATAGTTAATTCCACACTTTTTTAATAGTAAAGAAATAATACAATTCCAATAATAATAAATTAAGAAAAAAACTATTAAAATAAATTGTGCTTATATTTTTGAAAATGAGTTACAAAATATTCTAAATTTTAATTAATATTATCAGAGCTTAAATCTGATAATCTTATATACACCGTTAAGATGTAAATTGATAGAATCTTATTTAAAGAAAGAAAATATTTAATTTACAATTGTAGGAGCTGATTTATATGACAAGCTTTTAATCAAAGATAAGTCTGTGTTAATTAAAATTACTAATCCACCATCAAAATAGACTATGCATAAATTATTTTTGTCATCTAATTTCCATCCATTTATTTTTTAACTATTTTAATTCAAATAAGTGTAATCTTTTTAATACTAAACAGATAAGTCAGGGTAGTTTAGCTTTACCAAAATTCCTGATGGAGAGGAAACATAAAGAAGATCAAATTAGCACTAAATATTGTAGACATAGAATTAGTTCTATATGAAGATTTACGACCTTACCTTCTTAAGATTTAAGTCATATACCACAGCTTAGCTCAAACCAAATGCAAAGACAAAATTTCTTGTATAATCTTCGAATAAATTAAGGTAGGCTTCTACATTGTTTTGATGTTAGTAATTAACTTATGCTGTGACAGGATCATAACAAACAAACGCTGTATCTTGATAAGAAATACATACATTTTAATTTAAAACAATGACAACTGTTACTGGTTGAATTACTTTAGCAAATCTGCTTAAATTTAAATTTTTAGAGTATTATAACACAGAAATTAGCTAAAAAGTTATTTTGTCATACACAAATCCTCTTCCATCAGTAGAAACGGTTGCTACTAGAGAATTACTAGGCTTTTAATACACTTTGAGGGCAGCACTAGTATAAGCTATGGTTGGATTGGGGAAGTTGTTTATAATAAATTATATAGTTCTAGTTGAATAGTTTATCGCTACCACTTAATTTGCGTAAGCAAAAAGTATATTGTCTACATCAGAATATTAAAATTTTATTACTGAATTTAATTTTTTCTCTCTTTGTATGGTTATGTAATTTTAAGGAAGAGTAGAAACAATTGGTTATTAGCTAGGCGAATATTAAAAAAGAAGAATTTCTCCAAATAAAGAAGAAATAATCAACCTGTTTCCAAATAGCTAGCAATTTGCAATTTAAATATCAGCAGAAGGGAAGAGAGTTGCTAAATTTGATTACGAATTTAATAAGAAAGTAAGATTAGCTCCTATTAACTTGGAATCATAAAAAATTAATTCGTTATATGAATAAGTGATCATCTTTATATTGTTTTAGTCAACAATTATATTTATTATGCTGTTAATGTGGTCATTAAATGTTTGCATGTTATTTATAAAATTAGTTTTAAAGTTGCTATCATTTATATCGCCAAGGTTACAAACTTTAGTTGCTATCTTATTGTTTAATACATCTAACCCATATGCAAACAAATATAATGAAGTAGTCTAAGAGGTTAAACTTAATGGTAGAATGAAAAAAGATGTTATTTAAAATTAAGTAATTAATTGCAATGGAGAATTAGGAGAATTGATTTGCCATAAAAGAAGATTCTTATCCATAGAAGTAGAAATTAAGTAATCTGAGCTAATTAAACCACTAGAAGATTTAATAAAAACAACTTTAGTAACTACTTAAGTATGTCCAACAAATTTGCTACTTTAAGAGGTAATAAAATTTACTAGATAAAACTCTCCTTACAACCCAAATGAAATAATTGAGTTGCTACTTAATTCAACTTCACTAGACGATGAAAGCTATCCATTTATAACTTAAATTTTTGATATAATTGTAGCCTTTAAAAAGTTCCATATTATTACTTCTCCTCCAGAAGAAAAGCTCAACAATCTAATCACATCAGAATTTTGATTAGTTTTATTATCTATAAACAAAATCCTCAAAACTCCTGAAGTGTGCCCTTAAAATTCAGCTGTTAGTTATCCTGTTTAACTGTCCCAAACAAGAACTCTTTGATCACTTGGACTACTTGTTAGTATTTCTCCCATCCCTTATTAAAGGTTATTTCTATAAAATATCAAGTTGTCTGCTATCCCTTGATGGAAAGACTAGCCAAATTAAAATGAATCTGGACACTAGAAAACTTCTTAGCAACTGCGTGTAAGATTGTCTCCTAATTAAGTTTGAGAACAAGTTGAGCTACACGCATAGCTGCCATCAGACGATGGAGAAGTAGCACGGTAAAAATAAGGAGAACATTAAGCTTGGCAAATGGTATTATTATTATTGCTGGTTGAAATAGATTAAAAAGAATTTTATGAATTTGCTAAAGAAGAAATATCCTAAGATTATTGTATTAAATTATATCCATCAATACATTATAGACAATTTTATCCATCTGAAGACTGTTTTAAGCAGTAGCTTATGTTTTGAGATCGCCTTTCATTTATTTGAATAACTAAAGCTAAATAAAATATAAAGCGCTTTTTTATCTATTTTTTTTACATTGTATATCTCAAACTGAAATTTCTTTTATCTTTTTCTTTAATTAATTAAATATTAGTTTATGTTAAAAAATTTTTTATTACTATTTTCTCTTCCTTCATTCACTTTTTTTATCTCTAATTTGTTTATAAAAGTTATTTATTGATTAATAACTTTCTATAAATTTAGAAATTCATTACATAAAAAAGTTTGCTTTACTTATAAATAAGACTAAACAAATTTTTTTTATTGAGTAAATATATTTAACTTAATGTAAATTTTATGTTCAATATTTTATGCAAACATTAGTAACTAAAAAAGTTATAACTAAATAATATTTCACCACAAATATTTTACACTTTATTTGTTTGATTTTTAATGTAATCAAATTATTAAGAATCTAAATATAGTTATTTACATATGCATACTTAATTAATTAAAAATCAATCAATAATACTGGTACCAATAAGTTCTATTTTAACTATTAGAATATAAAAGCTTATAATTTAATTTTCTTTTCACTTTTTATTAAAAGCCATATAATTTATTTAAATACAAAAATTAGATTTACATTAAAATTAATATATATTTGGTTATTTGGTTTATTAAATTACGTTTTCATTATTATTTATTTAAAAATAAAATTTTTAATAATAGATTAAATTAAATAGACTTTTTATAATGAAGATTATATATAAGAATGTATAAGGTGAATATAAAAAATATTTAAATTCCTTTTAATATTTTTTAAAGTTTTTGATTTAATTTTTCTAATTAAAATAAATAAAACATTACACTTTCCTTAAAAATTAATCAATCAATTTACAGTCTATTCATTTTTTATACTAGAATGTGTAAGTTAAAAATTTAGATGGATTTGAATATTAACATTAAACTATTCATTATTTGGTTCTTTGGTTAATTAAGAATAAAAACTTGTTTTATAAAAATTAAGAGGAAGAAAATAATTTAGAATCCAAATAATTATATTTAAATTTTTATAGACTTAGTTTTAGAATGAATAATTAGATTGTTTAGGATAAATTTTGCAAGCTAAAAACAAATTATATATTTAAAAATCTTACATTTATTTTGTATGAATGAGATATCTTAAAATAAGCTTTCAAAATAAATTAAAATCAATTTTAATTACTTAATTAAGACTATTTATCACTTGAATTTTAAATTATTTAAAAAAAAAATAAAAAAGAAGTGTTTATTTTTTTCTATTTGGTGTAATGTTTTTAAATAAATATTTTGATATTACATTTAGTTTAAATACACTTTTATTATCATAAGAGCAGATAGATCTAAATATTTTTTATTCAATCAAATTTTTAATAAAAATAAGTATTTAAATAATTCGAATAAAAAAAGCTTAAAAATTGCCTAAAAATGATACAATTATTTACTTGATTTTAGAGTCAAAAGATAAAAAAATACTAATTTGCCGAATTTATATTAACATTCGAATTTATGAATAACTATTTATTGGTTTTTATTCTTTCATTATCCTAAATAAAAAAAAGTGTAAGTGATCTTTGCAAGATTAAGTTGATTTTGCTGAATATTTTGTAATTATTTATCTTAATAGACTATAAAAATCTTCTATTTGTTTGGAAATAAATTAATTACCTATGGAAAATGTTCATACCTAAATTATGGATTGAATTATTTTTTGTTTCGGATATTTAATTTTTCAAAGTTAAGTAAATTATTTCCTTTATTTGGTGAAAATATCTTAAATATGTAGATCATTTAATTTCTTTTCTTTTCTGACTCTTAACATTGTTTAAATACAAAAGTCAAATTTTATCTAAATTTAGGTATAGAAATTAAAGTTTCTTATCTAATTAATCTTGTATTTTTTATCACATCTTCTATCTTTTGATTTTGATTAAATAAAAGCAAATTACTATTTTATTTTTTGTTTATATTTAATATTGGTTCGATAAAATTTTTAATTTCTTAAAATAGTATTTTTGATTTATTTTTCGCCATTTTATATATTTATATTTTAAATTGTTATTTTTAGTCATTCCTTTAAGAATATATTTATTTTTTTTTATTTTGACTTTCATATTCCTCAGTCCTTAAGGAAGCTTTTATTATTTCATTTCCATAAGATAAATCTATATAATCTAATAAAAATGATTATTCTTAAATTTGAGTTCTTTTAAAAGCAATTTCAGATTGTTAAAATCTTAGATCTTTATCTTTATCTACTAGTTATACTAATGTAAATGAAAATGAAGCTAAATATTTTGTAGAAGGACTATGTAAATATGCAAAAATAAAATATTTAGAATTTAGTTTATAAAAAAATATAAATACTACTTTAAAAACGAAGCAAGTAACTTAAAATATCAAGTGATTAATTAATTTAAAATTTAAAAATTAATACTGATGTTTGAATAAAAAAGCTATATATAAAAGATAGTAAGTATTCTGATATTAAATCATGATAAAATATGGCAGGATAGATTATGATTTAGATCTGAAATTTCATTTTTAGAAAAAAACTTATCAATGTACAATTTATTTTTTACTTCTTATAAACAGAGTATAGTATTCAAAACTAAACACTTTAATAAAGCTATATTAAAAATTTTTAGTATAATATTTATTATTTATCAACATTTATCTTTAATTGCTCTTATTTTATAAAAGCATAATAATAATTTTTTTGTTTAAAATTAATTTTTTAATTAATATTTTAGAATCATTTTTAAATACTATTGAAATAAAAAAATTTTAATGCTAATATAAAAAAATTCGACACCTGTGAGAATTGAACTCACGCTCCCAGAGGGAAACGGCTTAGCAGGCCGCCGCCTTAACCACTCGGCCAAAGTGTCCTTCATATTAGCTTTACAAACACAAATTATTTACTTTAATAAGAGAACTTAATTTTTTGTTTTTTAATTAAGTTTTATTTCTACTATTGAATATTTTGAAGTTTGTAAAACACATTTGAAAACAACAGAAAAACTTATTTAATATTTTTAAATTATAAATATCCTGAAATAAATTTTTTTTAATTAATATTTGTTTATTTCATAGCACTGTCAAGTTCTATTTGTGAATAAATTTAATTATTTTGAAGAAATTTTATTAAAAACTCTTCTGTTTGCCAATATTTATTTCATTAGAATTTTAATCCATTCTTTCAAAAATACTTTCATTTATTGTGCTAAAATTTTGATTATTGCTTTATCTACATTTTCTCTAGTAAAGAAAGAAATTTCATGTTTTTCTAATATTAAAAAAAACACTTTTAAATTTATTTAGGAAAGATTAAATTTAAAAAATTTTCCTGAATAAAGTCTCGTACTTCATTTTCATAATACTTATTTACTTTTGATTTTCTAAATTATTTTTTTTATACTTAAAAATTATTGTGATGGCTTTCAAAAATAAAATAACTTAATGTATTTGAGTATAAACGCTATGATTAGAGATTTAGCATATTAAATTATTAATTACTTCAGCTATTTATTTTATATTTCAAAATATTTAGTTTTCTTATTTAATATATAAAACTAACTATTTATATAAGTATAGAGGGATAATTTCTTAATTTTTCTTTGTTTGTTGTTCTTTTAATTATTGCTCAGAAAATCGAAATTAAGTTTAATGTACTACTTATTTTTTAGGTTTAATTTATTGATTTTTTAGTGTGGGATTTTTCGTTATTTTATTTAATTTAATGCAATAATTTATTCTTACTGATATGCACACTTTCCATTCTATTTAGCTATTTCTTTTACCTTTTCAGCTATAGTTTATAAGTTATTTTATTTATTATTTTCTAGTATTGTAAAGTTCTTGCTTGATAAAAATTATTTGATATCTACCAACTATCTTACTAAAAAAAATAATATATTTTTAATAGCTTTGAGGTAAATTATCTTTTTTATCTAAATTATCTTAGAATTAAACATGCATATTAATTCATTTTCTAGGGAAACTAAATTAATTAGTATTTTAGAGATTTACTAGATTGAGTGTCTTCTATTTGAATTTCTAGAGTGCTCATGCTTATGCTTGAACTATGGGTATATTAGCTATTATATTAATAGTTTATATTCTTTTAAAGTGATTAAACATAAAATAAATTCCATTAAAATAAAAATCAATTATAAAAGTACAATTTAATATTTGAAATTTCATATTCAAACTAAAAAATAATAAAACAAAAATTTTAATGATAAAAAATAAAATAAAATTATAAGTTTAATTAATTTAACTTATAGTAAATATGATTATTATATTTTTTGCATCCAAAAGTATTTTAGACTTGGAAATAATAAAATTTTATGATTATTTTGTGATTTTTGCGATTTAATATTTTTACACAACAACCAGTATTATTTAGTTTCGAAAATAAATTTGAATGTTTAAAATACCATTCATCAATATAAAGTATAAAACAACTAAAATATAACCTAAATTTAATATAAATGGTTATATTATACATAAAATAAATATTTTTTGTTTATTATCTGCTAAATGGAATAAGGATTACTTGTCAAAAAAAAGTAATATTTTGATTTTAGAAACAAACATTTTAGATAGGATAAATTAATAAAAATTTTTTAGTTTTATAAGTTAGAATTACGATACTTATTATTTAATATTCAATAAAAAAGATTTCTTTAAAAAGAAAAAAATCAAAAGCAAGTATAAACTTAAAATAAACTTGATATATATTTTTTATTATATAAGTTAAATAGTATTAAATTAATATAAAAATTTAAATTTTATTATACTTATATTTAAACTTTTTATGCAAATAATCTATTGTGATTATTATTTTTTTTTTCACAGATGAATTTATAAATATTTCATTTTTAAATAATAATTTATTAATAAAACAGAATATTTTTTATAAAATTTAGTTAAATAATAACAAATAATTATTTTAATGATTTTGTAATATATAAAATTTATTGATTTTATTATCAATAAACTTGATTTAATGTATCTTTTAAAAAAATTAAATAAATTGGAATATACTATAAATTTTATCCTGCTTTTTATAATTAATTGAGTAGAATTTGTAAATTTCTAGAATTATTAATAAAATTGCTCAATTTATACATTTTTTTAAAACTAAAACTAATTTTAATGTTATTAAATTAAAAAAATGCAATCAGTCACTCAAATGCTTAAAAAAATTTCGATTTGTTTATCTAGATATAAACTTAAAAGTTAATCATTAAAAATTATAAAAATTACTGGGTAATAATTTAAACAAAAAAAATTATTATAATGTTATTTAAAATAATTTTGTGAACAAAGATGAAATAGATTGTTATAAAAACACTTACTTGAATGATTTATGTAGTATTTATTATTGAATACATAAAATGTAAATATTAGATATACTGTTCATAAAACATTTAGGATTACTGGGCTAATATCAAAAAATTAATTTGATTTTTAAATATACACTTTGAAAATAACAAAATTAAAAAATTATAAATGAAAATAGTTTTTTTTTTACTTCAATAATACATTAAAAATAATTGAGAAAGTAAGTAAATTGTGAATATTAACGTATTAATAAATCTTTTTTAAACCCAAAGAAACTTACAACTTATCATATTTACTAGTCTATTTTAATCAAAAATAAATTTAGAGATTGTTTGGAGTTAAAATTGGAACATTTTATATTTAAAAGAGTTAAGATTGATTATTCAGTATCAGCGCTCAGTCAAAGATAAGAAATGAAAAATAAAGATAAGATGAGTAAATAATTGATAAAGTCAAAAAGAGAGATAGACTGAAAGAAAGAAAAACATACAAAATCCATAAATAATTAATCAGAATTTTTCTAAATAATTTAATTAAGTAAAATATAGTTTTATTAATAGGAATAATTAAAAGAAATTGATAGAGTTAAAGAATAGAAGATCACAGATAAGCTAGCAAACAAACAAACAAAATTTAATATATATATAACATTAATACATATATAACTTTTATAAAGAAAAATTAAGACATTTAATTTGATAATTAAATCAAGTCATTTTTTAATAAAAAATCAGCGAAATTTAAGCAAAAGAGTGAATAAATAAGTCATTTCAATAATAAGAATAAAACAACATCTATCACAAATTAATTCATTCTTAATAAATATACAAAATTCATAAAAAACTAACAAACAACATATAGTTTTTTAAGTCTTTTTTAAAATAGCTTAACTTTTTAGGATGAAAACTGGATTAGATAATATGAGGTACATTTTTTATTCAAGTATTTTAGTTATTTATAAGGCAAGCAGTTCTATAACCCAAAAATCAGCCCTTCTACCTGGCTTATAATTTCATTAAGATAATACTAAAATTTATTCTAATGAAGAAATTTTTTAGAGTTTCAAAATGTTTTATTATAGCTACTTGATACACTTGAGGATTTATATCTATCAAAAGTAGTTTTAATGTACAAGGAAAATCAAATTTTTTTATTTTGATGAACCTTGAAAACGACATTGTGATTTAAGGGCTTTTAGAGAGTAAAAGAAATACGTAGTTGAAAAATGGTTGAAAAATTTAGAATAAAATAATCCCATTTTTAACAAGGAGATAAATGAAAAATGAGATAATTTACTGCTTTTAGCACTAATAATAATAAAAATTTAAAGTAGCTTTTCAGATATTAAACATTTATTTAAAATAATAGGATGAAAGCAAATTTAAGTGAATATATACCAAGGAAGATTATGCAGGATACTATTTTCAATCCTAGATATAGATCAATAGATAAAATAGGTTCAGGTTCCTTTGGAGAAATCCATAAAGTTTATGATATGGTTGATAAGAAGCTTAGGGCAGTTAAAATTGAAAAGAAAGATAAGAGAGGAGCACAAGGGATGCTCCTAAAAGAAGCATATATTATGAAATAGATGAAGGATTGCCATCATTTTCCTAGGCTCATTGAAGAAATGCAAAATGATTAGATGTCTTTCATAATTATGAGTTTTTTGGGACAAAACTTGGAATCTCTGAAGAAGAAATATAACAAATTATCGCATTACACAACATTACTTATTGGTACTCAAATGGTGGAAGCACTTGAGTTAATGCATGGCAAAGGATTCTTACACAGAGATATCAAGCCTGAAAATTTTGTCATAGGCACAGAAGGGAATCACCATAACATTTATATTATTGATTTTGGACTTTCCAAGAAGTATATAGATTTGAACAATAAGCATATCCCAGAAGATAACAATAAAGGATTAGTAGGTACAGCTCGTTATACCTCGATAAATAGTCACCGTGGAATTGAGTAATCTCGTAGAGATGATCTAGAAGCACTTGGCTACGTGCTTATCTATCTTGCAAAAGGTGAACTTCCCTGGCAAAATCTTACCCTCGAGAAAAGAGAAGAGAAATTTGAATAAATCAAACATTTGAAGATAGAAACCAAATTAGACGATTTATGCAAAGGACTACCCAATTCTTTTAAAACCTACATGGAACATGTTAAGGGATTATCTTTCGAGTAAGAGCCTAAATATAAATTTTTACAGTAATCCTTTTTGAGAGATGCAAAGTAAATACAGGAAGAAAAAAATATCCCTATTGAAAGTTAACATTGCCTAGATTGGTGCGAAAATAATTGCTCTATCAAAAAGTAATACTCTGATCAAATATAGAGACAATTGTAATTGAAAATGAAGCAGTAAAATGGAAATAGTATTTTAAGCACTCCATAAATAGTTAATTCCGAAGATAACAGTGATGTTAAAAGGAGAGAAACTTAGTTTACAGAAACTGCATAATTTTATGAAGATACTGTAGAAAGACCTCAAGATTCTACATTCGAAGTACCTCTATTTAGAACTGAGCAATCTTTGACACTGTCTAGACACAGTTTTGGAAACATTCCTCACTTTACTTCTAATCCTTAAATAGAAGAAATTAAAAATTTATCAACAAGCAAGTCTGGATAGAATCATATCAATGGGAGAAGTTCCACAGACATGAATCTACCTTATTAAATTAATATATCCCAAAATGGCGCAGAAGATGAACATTCATAAAACTCTTCTCAATATAATAATGTATCAAGTGAATACACTCCAATGCAAGACGAGAAAGTTAAAGTTTAAAAAGTAGTTGCCTCTTCACCAATAAGATTTTCTATGACTGATAACCAATTGATGCTTAAATCAGCAATTATTAACATTTAGAATGCTAATAATAATAGTACTAATATAAATAAATCGCAAAGTATGTAAAATATACAAGAAGTTTAAGAATGAAACAAATTAATTTAACTTGAAATAGATTGATAAACAAAAAGTGTAATCTCTAAATATAATCTTTTAATTCAATTAATTATATCTCTTTTCAAAATTTATATACATAGCTGAGAAAATAAATAAATAAATTAATCAACTTATTTACGTAAGAAATATTCATCTATAATAAAACCAGATAAAACCTAAAAATAGCGTTTTTAAACGAAAAAATTAAATAAATAAATAAATTAAGTAAACAAACAAACAAATGAATATATAAATAAATGAACAAAGATGGAAAAATGAATTAGAAAAAATTAAAGTGTGAATATAAAAAATTAACTTTTAGCATAAATCTATCTAATAAATATAATTGATTATCCCTAATTAAAACTTAAACAAAGGGATAGTGTAAATCTATATTTAATTATTCTTCTATTTTTAAATTTGGATTGCTAAAATTTATTTTACAAGACTAAATTTAACCATAAATAAATAAATTTAATATTAATATTATCTTTCACTAATTTTTAAAAAAATATAATTTAGCTTGCTAATATTCAAATTATACATTTTATTGCATTTCTAACATCCTGTTTCTTTACTTTTATGTTTGTCTATATAAAATCATTCAAAATTCAAAATGCCATTGTGTTTTTATTTCATTTTTCGCATGTAATATTACATAGTCCAACAACTTATGTAAAAAGCCATTAGCTATATCTAATTATAATTATATGATCTCATCAATAATTAATTAATTTATTATATCCTCTTTATTTATTAAAATTTCCAATCTCTTAAATTCTGTTTTAATCAAAAATTTTTGATTTTGTGGTTATTAGAGGAATTGATATTATTATTTATTGTTATTATTTATATAGCTTTTAGAAGTTAAAAAAACATATGAAAAAAATAATAAGTCTTTATAAATACATTTTTATATATATAAATCTCAGTAAATTTAAAAAATAAATATCTTTTTAATAAACACAAATTAGATTTATATAAATGGAATTAAAAACAAATATGCATTATATGATTCAAATTATTTGAAAAATAGTTTTTTATAATTCAGTTAAATAAATTTCAAATTTATTTTTTTATTAATTGTTAAATAATAGTAATAATTACTTACTTATATTTCTTTAATTTTTTTAACTATTAAAAAATATTATTCAATTCTTAATAATTTTAATAGAGTTTTTGTGAAAAATAAATTGCACTACAAAATAATTTGTCTTTATTTATGAGAGTATATAATATATATATATATTTTTTTTTTGCAATCATAAATATTATACGTTATTTGATTCTAAAAATAATAATTTTAAAACTTTTTGGTTCATTTAATTTCATTTTATAAAAATTTAAAGTAATTTTAAATTTAAGCGGATTAAATACAATAAACACATTTTTCCATGGCGAGGAGGACGACAAAACATTAATTTTATAGATTAAATTTACTACTTTGTTGTTATATTTTGAAAAAATTTATTTCGAAGTATTAATCGTCAATTAAATTGTTTTAGATTTATTACACTCTTTCTATCTATTGGACATGAATTATTTTTACTTAACCAAAGCTGCAAGCATTCTTTGTGGAATATATGACCACATTTTAAACTGGAAACTTAATCTAACAAAACGTATTATTCTAGGCAAATGCAACATTCATTCTAATTTTATAGTTATTAAGATACATCTATTAGCTGATAGCTTTGTAATTCTTTTTACAAAAAGTTTTAATGTGTAATTTTCATTTACTCTTTAAAAAGATAATTTTAGCTGAGCTAGATAGAATTCTAGTTTAAGCTAACAATGTTAGTTTGATTTTAATCAGATTTATTTTAGCAAAACTTTATTAGTTTGAATAGTATATACAAAAAAGTTAAAAATGTTATTAGAGTCTCAAGACTAGGGTATGAATTTTCCACTTTATTATTTTGTATTATAAATTCTACTCTTATATTTTTTACTGTTTTATCAAAAGAAATGA
Organism: Tetrahymena thermophila SB210; assembly: GCF_000189635.1. Taxonomy (NCBI): domain Eukaryota; phylum Ciliophora; class Oligohymenophorea; order Hymenostomatida; family Tetrahymenidae; genus Tetrahymena; species Tetrahymena thermophila. The sequence goes on along the minus strand of NW_002476157.1, from coordinate 644,674 downwards.
ATATTTTTGATTTTTTTTAGCCTTATAGTATATCAATTATATCTATATAATCAAGTTTATATATCAATTAATAATTATCATTTTCCAGATACTCTTCAGATAGAAATATTTATTTCAAATTATTTCCTGATAAAATTTCAATGCTTTAATTATGGTTTTTAATAAAATTTTCACTTTTATGATATTCAAATTTAATTATTAAAGTTTCAGTGTAAATTTTGTTTAATAAAATGTTATAAATAATATTATTTGGATCTTTCAACCTTAGTTCATAATAAAAGTTTTAATTTGGGTGCCAGTATAAATTTTTTTCAAATTTTTGATTATCTCTAATTAGTTAATCACCATGTTAGATTTAAATAATACTATTTAATTCTATATTTTTCTTTTAAAAATGGTAATTACAAAAGTATTCACTTTGATATCCAAAATAACAATTGCATGTGTCATCTTTTGTACACTATCCATTATTGAAACATTAAAAAGGGCAATAAATTTAATTTTTTATTCTTTTTATTTTAACTAAAAACTAATCTTCATCATTTTACAACTGATTTATGTTTTACTATTTATTTTCTTTGATTTTAGCAAACATGAGTTGCATTTCTAAAATATTCAAGCTTTAATACTTTAAGTAAAAGTATTTCCTAAAACTTTGAAACTCATAAATTGATGTAGAATTATTTATGTCTTTAATAAATAAGCTTATTTTATATTCATGTATAGAATTTGCTAAAACCTCAAACATCATTTTTTCAGAATAGAAACTTGAATTAATTGACTCATCTTTATAATTTTAAAAATCAAACTCGGCTATTGGAAAATAGTAAACACCATCTTTTAATAATCCAGAGGTTACATTTAAAGAATAAAAAAACTCAGCCTCTGGAATTTATGTTAACTTAGCAATGGAATTTATACAAGCCAAACTAAAGATTATGATTGAAAAGGAACTAATAGTTTACTTTGAGATCATATTATATTTTTCCTGTTTAATAAATTTTAAAATTAAATAATTATCAATTACTATTTATTTATTTAGAAAGATGTTTAGATCAATTTAAATTAGAAAATCTTTACAAATTTTAACTTAAAAAGTATTTTTTAATTTTTTTCTATTTTAAAGTAATATTTTATGAATTTTACCTATTTCATTTTCGTTTATAATAATTCAAGATATCATATTAGTTAAAAATAAGAATATGTTTTTTAATATTTTTTAAATTTAAAAACATTTTGTAAAGATTTTATTTTTTTCTAATACTTAAAATGAATCATCCATTAACTATAATTTAAAAAAAAAACAATTAAACAAATTAGTTTATCATAATATTTAAGACTAATTATATTTTAATAATATTAAATTAGATTACTTTTGTAATAATTTACTCTTTAAACTTTACATTTATTGAATATGTTAAAACTCTTAATTTACCTTAACCTTAGAAAACTAATTTTTTTAAAGCAAAAAAATATATGCATTTCTTTATTAATCTAAGAGGGAGATATTAAAATTCAGACATTTACCATAGTTTTTAAAAAAATGACAGAACAAATAATATTTTATTTTCCAAGATAGGACTTTTAATTCAAATCCCCTGCTCAAAATTTATATTTTGAAAGCAAAAAATAAATAAACCACAGTATATCTTATAAATTCTTGTGCATTAAAATGGAAAAAACATGTAATATATATGTATGTCTTCATTTTAAAAAATGAATTGTTTTTTATGAAATTGAATTTTTTAATTACTTATTAAAAAGATTTTCTATTGAGCTAAATATAGCAACAAAAATTAATAAATAAGTTGCTAACTTTTTTTTAAAGAATATAAAAAAAATAATAACTAGACAAATATAAAAATTTAAATCTATTTTATTGAATTAAAAATAGATGAGAATTAATTGGGTTAAGTTTAATAAAAATAAATTTTTTTAAATATAAAATTAAATGAATGTTTTGAAAAAAGAAATTATGAAAATTTATGTTTGTCTATTTGAATAAATAATGTTATTGTGATAATTTTATTATTTAATCATGATGAAATTTTAACAATTACTCTGAAGAATAATATATTTTATTAATTTTAATATACTTTTAACAACATTAAATATAAACTTTATGTTTAAATAAATATTAGTAATTTTAATTAATCACTATTCTTTCTTTTCTTAGTTTATTTCTTAATCTTTCTCAGCTTAATTTTCTTTTTCTTACTGCTACTAAAGCTTTTTTAATACTTCCTGTTACCTATATTCTATTTCTTCTCTTCCTACTTTATCAGTGAACCATAACTTAAGTCTGTAGGCATCATTACCATTTAAATAGTAATTCATCAATTTTTTGACTTTGGCAAAACCAAGACTCTAATATAACTTAAGGGCAGCGATATTGCAGCATTCTGTTTCTAAGCATACTTCATCAGCTCCTAATTCTTTGCATTTATCGATAAATATTTAAGCCAATTTTCTGCCTAATTTAAGTCTTCTAAATTATTTTTTAACGACAATCATTCCAACATAACCTCTAAGTCTTTAAGACTTATGCTTTGTTAAATTTCCAATAACTACGCCTATCATTTCACCTTCATAAAATGCTAGATATGATAATTCTCTCCATCCATTTAAAAAGTATCTATATGTGAAAATTGAATATGGTTCGCTTAATTCGCTTTCTATCATCTTCATCATTATTCCTATTTATTCTTCACTCTTGTAAGTTTCATAGACTACCTTGGAAGGATCTAAATTTTGTTGATCTTCTGCAGACATTTCAAACAAACTAAATACAATACAACTTTTAAACTATTTGATATCTTTTGAAAACTAAAGAAAATCTTTTTCTTGGATAATTTGCAATAATTTAATAATAATTAATTTATTCAAATTTTTTTGTAGAGAATATCTAAATCTTTTTACAATAAAAGCAACAAAACTAAATATCTAATAATGAAGAATAAATATCTATTTGATTTGAGGTTAAGGAATTTAACTAAAACAGTTTTGAAAGCAAAGTCTTTTGAAAAAGATTTTGTTATAAAAATACAAAGAAATAAATAAATAAAATATTTATTAAACATTTTTGATAATTAATTATTTTTATTCATTTTAATCAAATTAATCTCCTAGTTAAAGGTGAGTTATTGTAATATAAACTTTGTTTAACTTTATGAGCTCTATATGAAACAAAAAGGAGTGCTAAAATTCCTAATGCAGCAAATACTGTTAAAACTATAAAAGTTGGTATAGTTTTCTTGTTAGTCATAAAAGAGCTGTTTGGTCTATTAAGTTAAAATTTAAATTGATAAAACATACTATTAATTATATTTATTTAAAATATACCCATAGAAAGTCATTTCATTATCTTATTTGTTGTATGTAACAACTAGCTATCTCATAAAAGCATCACCTAAAAGATTGAATCCGAATTATGAGCTGTCTTAAATTGACAATATACAGTATTAAGAATATACCATCATGTACTAAGAAGGAGGTAACAGTATTAAAGCTCCTCTTGAATAAAATTCTATTACAGGAAGAAAATTGATTTCTTAGCATAAGCAACCAGCACAATTATCTAAGCTATATGCTCCTTAAAGTCTACTTGAAAATTTACTACTTGAATTTACAATTGCAGATATAACTCCTTTTAGTTTTATTAAAATATAATATTTTTAAAATGATATAGTTTTTTAAAAAAAAATGTCATAGTAAAAGTATTTAATTATATTATTAGTTTATATTTCAATACCATTGCTTAAATAAATCAAAGATGTTCCTGAGTCAACTAAGCCATCTTAAGAGCTTAAACTATCAGTATAATCTTATCCATTAATATGAAGGCCTAAAATTGTGAATGTCTATTAGAAATTATAAAATCAAAATTGTTATAATTTCTCAAGAAATTAAAAATTTACCCATCTATCATCCATGGAACAAGGTACTGATGGAGCATCGAGATATTTTTAATCGATATCATCATAGTAAAATTTATTATTTGCTAAATCAAATGCAAAGAGAGAAGTCTTTGAATTATGAAATATATTTCAATTTATTTAGTCTATTGTAAAGTAAAAAATTACATTTAAAACTCCTTCCGATTTTCCTTATTCAAATATATTAATATTTGATTAGGCATTAGACAAACCCATTATACCATCAAAAGCTGACTGTTTGGAAAAAAAAAAAATTAAATTTCATTTTAGTTATTCTAATTTAATTTCTAACAAAATTAAATTGTAAATTCATTACACTTTTACTACCAAACTATGAACTACCTTCTTGATAAACAAATATCATTTTAAATGCAGTTGCAGCGTGCCCATTTAACCAAACACTTTCATTTCCTTTATATCCGTATGCAGTTAATGATCCATACTATTTATTTTTTAGTTGTAGTTAGTTAAATTCTTTAAAAATAAAAGATTTATTACACTCAGCTATATTTTATTAGTTGAAACACTGCTTGTAGATGATAGCCAAGATTTATAGACATTTGGTGTATAGCCTAAACTAGGTGTAACTGTACACCCTTAACAACCATATTATTAAACAAAAAGATCCTTATATTTATTATAATAATGAGTATATTTTTAAAGATTTGAAGTAAATAAATAATTACATTAGAACCTGTATCATATATAACATAAAAATTTTAAGCAGGAGTACCAATTTATACTAATCCAACATAAGCAAGCTGTAAATAAATTTCAAATTTAAATTTAATACATTATAAATTTATAATAGTTATATTACATTTTCCTAATTTAACAAATTGATAGTTGAGCTTTATGATAAGAGAGTTTTTTCATTATCTCTTTCATTTTTATCCAAATCAATCTTAATCAGTTAAACTTCTTTAGAGCCTATTTTAATATGATAATTGGAATTGCTGATAATTTATAATGAATTTTGCGCAGTAAAATATAATAGCAAAGAGTTTACTTATGATAGAAAATAAAGATAGAAAACCTAAGAAAAGTAGCAGAAAATTTCTATTTTAAAAAATCATTTTAGTATTTAATATAATTTCTCCTATATTTGATTAATTTTTAATGTATTTAATATTATTCAATTTACTCCTGTGTTAATTCTCAATTTATTAAAAATCAACTCTATTCAACTTAATTAGAAGATCTGATAGGATTAGATACTAATAAGGGACAATGATCAAAAATAATTAATTTAGCTAATAACCTAATAAAAACTACATCAAATGCTTACCAGCATTTGATATGAAAAATTAATTTAAGTCTATTTTAATTAAATATTTTCAACTCTTAATCATTTTTGCACCATTAAAACAAACTTTTAAAATAAATATCATTATGAAAATTAAAAATTTTTATTCAGAAAATTAATTTATTTTATTTATAAATATTCTCGAATAATTATTTTGTTGTGAGTAGGATATATAAAATTTGGTAGAAAAGTAAATATTTTTTTATAGGTTTCTTAAACATTTAATAAATACCATCATATATATTTTTTTTAAAAAATATACCTCCACTAGTAAAAATGATGGTAATATTTATCATATGATTTAGTAGAAAAATTTTAAATAGAGCACATAGTTTAATGGGATAATAAGAATACTTAAATTTAGGAAGTAAGAAGCTCAATTAGTTTTCAGAAAATAAAGACCTTTTATTATCAAAAATGGAATATTCTATATTTAATTAGCTTTATTTTAAGATATAGTAGTCTTTATTTTCCAAGCAGAGGAGACAGTTTTAATTATTTTATTTATAAGCCAACTATTATTGCTTACAGATTAATTTATTTGTTGATTATGATAGTCTTAACAAAAGTATAAATACTTTTGCAAAAGCTTAATTTTAACAATTTTTTCCAATAAATGAAAAATAATCTGCTCTTTATTTAATTTATTAAACTTTGCCCTTACAAAAGCTCTTTTAATTTTTAAAATATCCTAATTTATTATCAAAATGCTTATAAAAAATTTATCAAATAAATAATATTATTTATATCTTCCATATTTATATTATTAATTTGAAAATAGAAAAATCAACAATTAAATATTTCTTTTTTATTTAATTATAACTCATAATAAAGAATTAATTAAAGGCTAACTAAAATTATAAATAACGATTGTGAATTTAAATTCTAAATACAGCAATGAAAATTAAAAAAATAATAATAATTTAATAACTACAAATTATTTCCTTATAAATAAAAACTTTAATTTAATTTCATTATGTAAATTATTGTGAATGCAAATAGGTAATATTAGTATAAATACTTTTATTATTTTATCAAAAATAAAACAATTATCTTTAAATAAAAGAATAACTATTGATAGCTTTTGAAAATCTAAAAATTATTTGTAATATATATCCTGTTTGATTAAATTTACTTTAAATTTAATATTTAAAAAATATAAGTTAATTAAAATAAATATTTTTATCATTTATAACTACATTTGATAATATAAAATATGTTTTTAAATAAAGATAATCATAGATTTATAATATCTTTAAGTAGAAAAAAGTTGCTTAGTTCAATCAATCAATATTTATCTTATTTTTTTGCTTAATTTTATTTTATAGCTCTTCTATTCTTTTATCGAATTCATTTTATATTTCTCTTGCTTTTTCATGGTATGCGTTGTGAATTCTAAGACTTTCAAGACACCTTTCTATCCTTTCTATAAAAAACTGCTCTAATTTTTCTAAAGTTTTGGGCTTAACGTTTTTAAATTCAGGATGAAGAACTTTTTTATTGATGAGTTTTTGTAAAAATGAATTATAGCTTATGTTGAAATGTTTATTTTAAACTATGTTATCTTAAATAAATTAAGGAGATATGTTCTATTCTTCTATTTTATCTTTTAAGTTTTTTCCTTTCATTAGGACATAATTTATTGCTACTTCCATATTTACATGATAGTATTCTCCAGCGCTGCTTTAGTAATCATATGCATTCTATTCTTTTGGGTACAGACGGTCTGCTTAAGGTTTTATCCTTCTTTTTAATACCTTTTTTTCTGCTAATTAAGAAGCATCCACATATTCTTCATCATCTTCATCATAATTATCTAAATTTTAACTCTCTCTATTTGGAGATGGTGATTTTTCTTTTTTCTCCTCCTTGTTTGCTGAAATTTCTTTTGTTTTAAGAGTCTTTATTGTTTTTATTTTAGAGGATTATGCCTCACTCATTAAGCTATAAATATATATCTAATTTGTTTATTTTCAAATAATGTTTTTTTTATTATTTAATATTAGTATTTATTTTTTTAATTGAATGGACTTAAATGAGTTGAAAAAAATATTTATTTTTTATCTGATCAATATTTGATCACTACTTTAAATATAAAATTATAAAAAAAGATAATATTTCATTCTCGTTTTCTTTTTAAATTAATTATTTTAAATAATTTCATTATAAGATTAAAGGGAAATGAGATGAAAGAAAGATAAAGTATTATTAGAATTTAATGATTTCTAGGAAATTAGGTGAGTTTTTTAAAAGTCTGAATTATTCTTAAAATCTAATAAATACATTTTTCAAAATACATAAAGTCTTTTACCAATTAAAATTTATTTTTTTAGAGGTGGTTGAGAATAATTTGTTTAATAAATATTGTAAAAAATAACATAAAGTTTTAATTTTAAAAATAATTTATAAAAATCATAGCTTGTTTATGCTATTTAACTCTGGGACTGATTCATAAATAGATTTGATCTTAAGCAAATAGTTTCTTTTTTCTACTTCTTTGCAATTTTTAAGCTCACTTTCACCAACAAGATTGAAGCAGTTAATATCTCTGGATCTATAATTATCCTTTTATTAAATTTAATTAGTTAATGATACAAGGAATATTATTAATTAAATTTATTAAGTAGAATCATTGTTATTTACTTTATACTTTAAAAATATTATTTTTTTAATTTACCTTAGCTTATTCAATGTTTTTAATTACTTCTTCCATTTTACTTTGAGTAAAATCAAACTATTTTTTATGACTTAATAAACATTTTTCTACATTAGCTACATACTTATCTGTTGACTCTCTCTCACCTCTAGGAGTTTAATAGCATTGTATATATTTTTGAGTTATATCATTCTGATTATTATTTCATTTTATAGTAATTTCATTTGATTGTATTAAATAATTTTTTATATTTTACATCAAGATTCATCAATCTCCTAATAATAAGCATGTTCAATACTAAAAACTAAAAGTCTTTGTCTTTAGCTAATTTTTTGTTGACTGATATATTTATGATATCCATTTTTTTGTATGCGCGAGTTAATGATAAAAATTGCTGATGAGATGCTTTTTTACTTCAAGAGTTAATTAAATATTATCAAAAATAGAAGAATCTATTTTTTTGTTTCCTAAATATTTCTAAGATTCTAAATAATTAGCTAATTAATTAGATATTAATTAATTGATGCTATTTTAAATTGTAAATGAAAATACCTTTTAATGAGTTTTTATAAAGAAAGAAGTATCTTCCGTATTTATTTTTTATTTACAAAATATTATTAATTTTAATAAAAATATATTTAAAAATTGTAATAGATTTTTAACAAATTAAATTGTTCTAAATAAATTAAGTGAAATATTTAAAATATTTATATAAATTTTAGTTTTATTGATAATGATCATAGAAATTATATCTAAATTCACTAAATTCTTTATATTTAATTTTTAAAAAAACTAACAAAGCATTTCAGATATATTAAATATAATTAAGCAGCACATACTAATTAATTATTGAAATTTACTAAATTTATTCAAGCAAATTCAGTGAATAGTTTAATTATTAAGCAAGTAAGCAAGCAATCAAGGATCTATGAATTAAAGCATACCTAGTGATTATAGCCCTTACTATAGCGTGATAAACTTTAATAGTTAGATGAATAATATGGATAATTAGTTATTTGTTTTTAATATAGTAATAGGATGTGAAGGGATTTCAATCAAAAATTTATTAAACTGAATAGATTTTTGGAGATTTAAAGAACTATGATTTACCTTCTGAGTTATTTCGCAGTGAATAAATAAAATAATTGGCTGTGAGTCTTAACCAAATAGCTGTATTGACCGCGAGCAATAAAATATATAGAATGACTAAAAAAAAAGGTTGGTAGAAATTGGAGATTCCTGATAGAATAGAGTAACCAGTTTAGTAGCAATAATAGCAATAAGCACAACAAAATTAAGGAAATCTAATCACTAATTTATTCAGCAATGTCTTTAATGGAGTAGGGACAGTAGTCTAAGGAGTTGGATATGGAGTTGGTTATGTAGTATAAGGTGTTGGATAGATGTTGAATATTACAGATGGTGCTTAGCCAGTAATCATAGATAGAATTTATCTTGACCCTTTTGGTAATTTAAAAATGAAAGTTGAATATTTGATAAATAAAAATAAACAATAAAATGAAATAGCAGAACATTTTTTTAATCTTCGGATAATATTTAACATCTGAGAATGATTTTAAAGTTCAAAATATAAAACGTGAGTTCAAATAAAAAGAATATTGTTATATAAATTAAAATAGGTTATCATTTAATAGCATGTAGCAATCAAGGATTTTCTTTCTATATTAATTACCATCATGAAAACCAGATGAAGCTGCTTAAAAATGTAAGAGGAGAAGAGTATATCATTACATCTATTGGATGGGAAGACTCATAAGCAGAATAAAAAGCAGATAGTATAGAACATAAAACAAAAGTAAATCAAAATTTTTTTTAAAAATTAAAAGTTTATTTATCAAAAAAATGTATTGATAAAATTCTTACTATTTATACAAGTTTACAGTTTAAGTCTTAGGCATAAATATTTAATAGGACGATATAAAAATATAAATAAATTTAAAAATTTTTGGAAGCTATATATACTTAGTGGAATATTATATTCTAGTTTAATATTAAGTTTAATGAAACATTCATTATAAATGTTTTTGTTAATAATAGAGTGTTTTTAAATAATCAAAATCATAGTATTAAAAATAATAAATTAGATTAGAAAATTAAATTAAAAAAGAAATTGATCTAAAATGTTTATATTTAAAACAATCACTATGAAGTTTACAATTTATTTTATTTTTAAAAAATTATGATAGAGTTTTATCTTAGGTACTTCTAAAGGTGTACTTTACATTTATAGTATAAAGTGCTTAGATTAAGAATAGATAGAAGAGACAATACCCTTCATGGCTTTGGAGCTGCATAGTTCAAGTTCTTCTAAAGCTATTAATGCTATTAAATATCTAAAAATATATAGTGATAATAGAAAAGATAAAAAGTTTCTTGTCTTTGTTTCTACAAACTCCTCTGTATACGCCTTTTCAGAAAAAGATATTGTCATTCATCTTTAAAATTTTAAATTGTATGACTATTAAAACAGAGTTAGCTTTAATGTGAATGACACTAGTTTTAATAACGATTTTAGAATTTCCCCAAATTCTTTACTTAGTGTATGCAGTGTTGTTGAGGGTCAAGATAAAAAGAAAATCCCTCATTCTGTTTTATGGGTCAATGAATATGGCTTGTTTAATCAATTGGTAAGAGCATTTAATTCTTTAACTTTTTGCCATTATTTTATGTTAAATTGTATTTTATTTTTCTAATGAGTTTTTAATTTTAAAATATTTATAAAAATGAATTATTTAAAATATTAGATTCCAACTTGTTACGAGTAATACAAAGATACCTTTTTAAGAGATTTACAAAAACTTTCTTATGCTAAATAGTATGAATTTAGAGGTTCTAAAGTAGACCCAAAGTCTGTAGATGAAATGCCTATAGACATTTTGTTGACGGAATTTCATTATATTTTACTCTTTTATGATAATCTTACAATTATGTCTAGAATTAACGAGAGAATAGTAACTTCTTATGACCTCAAAAGCATGGGTGTAGTTTATGGTATGTAATATGATAGCTTTAATAAAATTATATGGATATATTCGAGCAAAGATATCAAATACCTTAGTATTTAAAATGAAGAAAAAGTAATAAAGCTTAGTATTTTAATTATTTCAATACATTTTGTTTTAATTTAAAAGGATGGCTGGAAGCTTTATTTAGAAAAAAAATAATTCAATCTAGCTTTCGAAAGTGCTAAAAAAGCAGATGTGACAAAAGAAGATATAGCTTATGTACTTTTTTTAACAAGAAAAACATATTAATTGTCTTTTTAATAATTTTTATAGCTAGCTGGATTGTATGGAGATCAATAGTTTTTGTAAAAAGATTATATGAAAGCAGCATAACTTTACTTTGAAACAAACAGAAATTTCGAAGAGATAACAATTAAATTTTTAAATAAGCAGTTATAAGGAGATTTAGCTGCAAGAGATGGTCTTGAAGGTATTTTTTTAATTTTAGGTAATTTGTTATATCTTTTAATATCACTTTTAATTATCTAGAATACCTCACATTATGGCTTAAAAATTTAAGATAAGATGTAAAGACTTAAAAGCATATTCTAATTTATTGGCTAATTGAAATAAAAGCAGAGAAAATTAATGCTTAAGAAGTTAGATACTAATGTAAATAATTTAATAAAAATTCGATTATTTTTTAAGATATTTTCAATTTGATTAGATTATTAGTAGTATCCTATCTCAAAGTTTAAAAACGAGCAGGATAAGAGATACTGCCTGGAGTTAATTAGCTAAAAAATACAGAGCTTAAAAGATAGCTTGAAATAACTTTTAGAACAGTATATACATGATAGAGAATTAGACGAAAATACAATTTACTAAATTTTGTAAACTCATGGTAGATTGAAAGATTGCTTCGAATATGCTAGAAAAAAGTAATCCTTTGAGGTCATTATCAAGAATGACATTAATGAAGATAAATTTGATTAGGTACTTTTAGATTTAGAGTCTATTCCTAGAGAAAAAGAAAGATATAGAAATGATTTATTAGTCAAAGTAATAAATTATTCTAATTCAAATCTTTAAAATAATATTATTTATATCTAAATAGTATTCTCATCTCCTTATTTAGAAAGAAACAGAAAAATTCATTGAAAAAATTAAGGACTACTCAATAAAACCTTATAGAAAAGAAAGCAAAATTAATAAAAGATAATAGTCTTAAATACAAGACACTAGAGAAATTAAGCTTATAAGAAGTTTAATTGATACTCCTCCATCTAAAAAAAGACATGTAATTGAGTATATAAAAGGTCTCATTAGCGACAATAAGTGTGATGACAAAATTATTCATAATATGCTTATTCTTTTCTTGTCCTAACTAGATTAAGAATTTGAGTTAGATGAGTACTTTACTGAATAAGAACAGGTCAAAAAGGAACAAGAAAGATTTAACTTTAGTTTTGAATTTGCATTTACTATTGCCAAATCTTACGATTTCCATATCATACTTGTTAAATTATATGGGTAAGTCTTTTAATATTTTTTTTAAAACAAATTTGCTTTTATTTAATTTTTGTATTTTTGAATTAAAATAGATGAAAATATTTTTTTAAATGAAATTTTAAATGTTAGATAAACTTGGTTTTATTAATTCTCGAACAAAATTAAAAGTTTAAATTATCATTTATATTATAATACAGATTAAAGGATATGTGCAGCGAAGCTATCAAAGTTGCTTTGGAAAATGATCTTGGATATCTTATTTAAAGTTATATAACTTAACCTTCAAGCTAAAAAGAATAAAAAAAGCTAATGCTATAAGTCGCTAAATACTACCTTGAAAAGGACAATATTTTTGAAGTTATAGATTTATTGCAATAATATCCTGTTCTTCAGATTGAAGAAATTTTAGATCTGTTTTCTGAGAGTGTTGATGTTCAAAAAGTAACTGAGTAGATTTGCAACGGTTTAGAACAAAAGAACAAAAAGATTGAGGAACTCAGAATTTTAATCAAAGCCTACTCACTAGCAGCTGATAAAATTAAATCTGATCTTAATAAAATTAATAAATATGTTATTATCAAATAAGATAAAACTTGTAGAGAGTGTAATAGACCTTTATATACAGATTCATTTTATATATTCCCCTGTAAGCATGGGTTCCATCAAGTAAATTAAATTTATTTTTTTAATAAAGATTTTAAATAAAAAATAAAAAATAGGCATGCCTGATTTATAAAGTGATAAAAAATGATGACGATCAAATAAAATTAGAAAAAATAAATACTTTGAATTCAAAAATAGAACAAATTTAAAAAAGCATAGAATCTCTTACAACAAGAAAGAGTAAATTCATTTTATTTTATCTATCTATTTTTACAAACAAATATTTTTTTATTAAATTAAGGAGCTTCAAGTGAAGATATTGACATAGGACTTTTCAATAATCCTCTGAATAAGCTTGTAAATTTTGTTGCAAGCCATGCTATTGAAGAAGATAATGAAGAAAATACTGTATAGCTAGAGTAATATTAGAAAGAGCTTCTTAAATATAGAGTAATTTTTTTATACAAATTAGCTTTTTAAATATTTTATAATTAAATATTAGGAAGAATTAGATTAGTTGTTAGCAATAGAATGTATAGAATGTGGTCCTAGTATTGTTGAAAGTATTTATAAAAAACCTTTTAATGATAATATAAAAATTGCAGATACATGGAAACTCTGATTAAATTTGTCGATAAAATTAATATTTGTTTTCACAAATCTAATTTAAAATTTATATCAAAAATATTAATCAATAATTTATTCTCATAATTAATTATAAAATTTAATTTATTTGTTGTTGAGTAAATCATTTTGAAAGTCAACAAAATTTTATGGATTTTACATTTAGAAAGTATTTCGTTAAATAATTTTTAGTTTTTGAAGAATTTTTAATTATCTAAATATAGTTTTAATTGTTAATTAAAATCCTTTATTTTTGGTTTATTAAGTATAATTTTCATTGCAAAATATTTTCTTGTGTTATTAGAAAAATAATTTTAGTTTTTTATGCAATTGTAAAAATATTGATTCTGATTAAATTTTTAGAATTTTTAGGTTTTTAGTTTTCCAAAATAGAAATCCTTGTATTTTTAAATTCCTTTTATAAAAATTATTTTTACTTTTTTACTTATTCTTGAATTAGAAATATTTTTTGAAGAAGAAATACATCTTCCCTAAAGCAATAAATATTTTAAGCAAAAATTTAAACAGTCATTTTATTTCTATGAAGTAAAGGATAAAATAATATAAAAATATAAACAAGTTTATATATTGTATAAAACACTATTTAATTAATCAATATTCTGTAAATACATTTTATTATTATTATTCTTATTAAGCTTCTACTTCTTTAATCCATTTGATTTCACTCAACGCTGTTTTGCATGTCTTTGACTGATTTATTTTATTAATTATAAAGTTAATATTCTTTAAGTATTTGATTTTAGTAAGTTTTTACAAAGTTTAGTATATACTTTACTCCAAAGCAGCAAAGAGCAACAGTAAAAACGGCTAAAAGACTCATAATAAGAAATCTTGCTTGATATTGCTCTAAATCATTTATTTCTGTTTTACCATTTAAATATAACAATTAAACACTCTACATTAATGATAAAATATATTACCCATAAATTAAATAATGAAGTCCTTTTAGGCTTTGTTGGATTGCTTGACATAATCTGAAAAATGTTTAAATTTATTCTCATCTTCTTTATTTATTTCATTGGTTTCTTACACTTGCTCTTTTAAAAAAGCTCATTTATTATAATTTCAGTAGATAATTATTTTACTTGATGAGGATTTCTTGTTTTATTCATTCAATAAATTATCAGAGACCTTTTTTTTATTTTTTACATGAGCTGAGTTACCTTTATTAAATTTGAATATAATTTCAATATGATTGTTTTTGAAAATTGATAATAATATCTTACAAGCAGCTATAAGTATAAAAACTAATAATAATATGAATTATTTTTTCATCCAGAATTTCAAATATTTTATTTATTTTTCGCTTCAAATAAGCTTTCCTTCTTACAATAAACTTCTCTTAGCTAGAATATCTATTTTTGTTTGTATATATGTATATTCAGTAATTCTTTATGATAATTAAAAAAGAAAGTTTCTTCTATTAAATAATTTTCGTTTTTAATGTTATCTATACAAAAAAAGCTGAAAATTATGAAGTCTTAATCAAAAGTCAAATATTGTATTAAAATCATCAAAAAACTATACTCACAATTTCATTTTAGAAGGATCTTTTTTAATTCAAGTAGAGTTATCAAAAATAAGTATAAACTATATATTCATCAATCAAACAATTTTGCTACTTTATTTATTATTTCTAAACCAAATATTTTTATTAAAATTAAAATTTTGTTGTATTTTGCATCAATAAGAAAATACTAATTTTGTAATATATTTTTTATTCAGAAAAAATGGAAAAAATATAAATAAAAATTGTAGAGTAAATTTAATAATATTGAAAGTTATATTTTAATTTTAATTAAAAAATAAAAAATATCTAAAATTAGAAATATTTTATAATATTTAATTAACTTTTAAAATGAAAACAAAATTATATTTTGTAATTTTTAACTTAATAATATAATTTATAAAATATCATAAATATTTTAATTAAATTTAGAATTGTTGTTAAAATAAATTTTAAATATTAAATAAATAAATAAAATACAATTTAAGAAATATAAGTTATTTCTTAACCTATTTTAAGAGTAAAACTTTTTCAATAATTTTAATTTAAAATTAAATCATTAAATTAAAAAAAACTTTATTTTATAGTTTTTTTTGATTTTTTAAGAAATTAAAATATTTTGAAAGGATTATTTTAAATTTTTAAATTAAATTGAGAACAAAAAAAACTTATTCATTTAAATATATAGAATCTATAAATTAAAAATTTCAAGTAATTTTTCAATAAAATTCATTTATACTTTTTAAATTAAATTTTTAAGAGTTAATATGTTTAATTGTTTTATTTCAGCAATCTAAGTATATTTTTTACAATTTATTTATTTCTTCATAAAATTTTTCATTTTCTTTTAATATTTCTGATAGAGTTTATTCTATTTGTAAATTACTTTATATTTAAATACCTAAACTGTAATATTAATTTTAGTTTTTGATATCTTAATATTACAATAAGTATTGTTATATTGTGTAATAACAGAAACCTAGTCTAAGATTATTATCAAAATTGGTGGATTAAGCTGCATCTATAAAAATATTTATTTTTTCAGAATTTAGCATTTAAATTAGTTGATTTACTATTTGTAATTATTGGCTGTCTTTGTTTATTTATTAAAATATAATTTTTTAAATGCTAAATAATTAGTTTTTAGAGTAAAAATATAATGAGCATCCTAAGATAACCTCTTCATTGAAATTAGTAGAATTGTTAGCAATACTTTTAGCATAGCTTGGATGAATGTATTTTTGTATGTCTACTAGAGTCATAAATAATAAAAGTCCTCCAAAATAAATTTTAGATATGAATTTTTCAATGTGTATCATAATTTCTATTTCTGTATACCTTAACTTTATCATTGAAAGTACAACGATGCTTAAACAATTTTAATTTAAAGGATCTAACTATAGACCCACTTCAGCATATTACTTTGCTTTCTCATAATCTTGTTACGTTTTTTGTTGGCTGAAAAGACTTTGTAAGGTAAAATTTTTTTTTCTCATCATCCATAACACCATCATTAGCTTTTTTTAAACCATAAATTCATCTCTAACTTCTACATTCAAAACCTTTTCAAACTATTTAATCCCTTTTTCATAGTCTTTAAATCTGACTATCGAAACTGCACCTGCAGTGAAATTTTGTTCAAACCACTATTCGTTTTCTGGTTTGTAATCTTAATTTTATGTTTAATCTTACCCAAAGTTAATTTAAATTTTCTCACAAGAAAGGACATCAATAGAATCTTTATCATCTTCCCCTTCTATTAAAGGCTTATTTAGCTTGTCTTATTTTTCAATATCATTTTATTCTTCGATGTTTATAGATTTTTGATTAACTTGATGAGAACTAAACTAATATTTATTTGAAATAAACTTGATAACATCTGAACTTTGCTTAAAAGCGTTTATCTACTATATGACAAAATCACAGGAGGGTCTTTCTTCAGGATTTTTTGAGATCAATAAAGAGATAAGCTTCTTTAATTCTTGAGGTATATTTTTAAAAGAATCTTGATTATCAAAAAAGTTGATTTGAGATATCTACTTAACAGCAAGTCTTAATATTACTTAGCATAATATTAAGCCTGCAGAATAAATATCTGATTTCAATCCATATCCACCTTTGTCAGCATTATTCTTTTCAGGAGCAGCATAAAGCATATTTCCCACATTAGTATTTGCATATTTAGATAGTAGAAATTTAGACAAGCCTAAATCAGCGATTTTAGCCTTAAAATCTGAAATAAGAATATTTTCTGGTTTTAAATCTCTGTGAATGATTTTCTTTATTTGGAGATACTAAATACCTTCGAATATTCCTTCACATATTTCTAATATAAAATTTGCATCTATCTTCTTATTCAACAAATATGGATTATCTATAAACTGCTGTAATGTACCTTGCTCTGCATATTCCATCAAAAAGCATAAATCATCATCAAGCAAAAGACAATCATAAAATTAAATAACAAATTCATGTTTGATAGACTTCAAAATTTTATATTCTTGGATATATTCATCAACGGATTCTTTTAAAATGAGCTTTTTGAGAACTTCAAATCTTTTTTTATTCTAATTAAAAACTGTGTACACTTCAGAAAAAGCGCCTTATCCAATTTATTCTTGCAAATTATATAAATTGCCTTTAAATATAAATGATTTTTATTACTTATCAAATGCGCACCTTTCAAAATCTTTTAGCTTCTCCTACTTATAGTTATTTTAATCATTTTACCTTTTAAAACAACAACAAATGTACTTTAAACAAGAGCTCATATCAAATAAATTAAATCAAATTAATAAATTAAAAATTTTGCAATAATTTCAACTCTATAATAATAACCAGAAACCAGCATAAAGTTTTTATTAAAAATGAATATCTATCTTTAGTAATATTTTGACATCAAAATGTTTTTTTTGTAATGGATATTATGTAACATAAAATATCAATCAATCAAGCAACTTTTTTTTATTTAAAAAATCCAAATTTTTTATTATATTTTATAGAAAAATAAATACCACCGAAATTATTATATTTAAACAGAATAGCAGGAATAGTGTAAATTAATTTTAATATTCTGTTAAACTTCTTATTGTTAAAATAGAAATTTTCTGGAATCCAATGGAACCAAGCTTACCTTTTTTAAATAAGATTTACACTTATATTATTGATTTTAATTGCATATCTGATGATACCAAAAAGACTTCTCTGATAATATTTTTTATTAAGTGATTTTATAATTAGAATAAAAAAAAAATATAGATCTGATTGATTAACTTGCACAAAAATCAATTGAATTACATTTATAAAACAATTAAATGGGAAATTAAAATACTGTTAATGGCGGAACTATTAATCTTGATGACGAAGATATTAGCGATGAAAGACTCTAAAGTTTATATAACTAATACCTTAGATCATAATATTAACCTCAGCAGAGATAACCCCCAAAAAAATTAAGTAGAAAACCCTACTCAATCTAAGAAGACTAATAAAATGAGAACTATATGATCTTTACAGACAATTTGTTTGAAGCCAAAATAAAAAAATAAATTTACAAAAAGCAAAAAAGTCACTACTAAGACTATAATAGAAGATTAAAATATCTTACTTCTAAATCTGTTTTTAACAAATTTGAATACGACGCTCCTCATTTAGAACTCCCTCCATCATATAATTATCATTCTAAAGTGATGGAAAATATGATTCCAAATAAAGTATTTACTTTGCTTTTAACTTAGAATAAACTCTTTAAATGTATTTTTAATTTAACTTAAAATACTAGCGAAGAAAAATTGACGAATTAAGAAGCCCAGTTTACAACATTTTGTTCAGTTAAGATGGAAACTAACTGCTTATTACAACTCAAGTAAACAAATTTCTTAAACAAATTAAAAAAAAAAATAGATTTGATTGATAAATAGTAACTTTAATCATTATTCTTTAAATATTGTTCTGTAAAAATTCCAGAATTAAAAACGTTTAATATTTTTAAATTTTGAAAACACTATAAATTTATTCAATATAAAAGGAAGAATTGTTCACTTATAACTATAATTAAGATGATGGTGAATATAAAAGAGGCAAAGTGCTTTACCCTAGAAATATTACATGGACAATTACGGATAGTGACTTAAGTTAAAATGGAAGATATTTGATACATTGTTCACTTAATCCATTTATTTCTATATTTGATATCTAAACTGGAAAATATAATAACTTTTATAACTTAAGTGATGGAGAAGAAGATGAAGATTATTATTACCACTCTCTAAGGTTCTTTAGTTGTAAATACTCAGGAGATGATTCAAAGATATTAGCATCTTCTGGAAAAACTTCTTAAAGCAAAGCTTAAATTAAAATGTTTGATGTATAGAGAGAGAGAGTTTCAGATAGTATTCTTGCCCATGATGATGATATCAATTCTATAGCCTTTGTTGATAAGCATAATTCATCTGTATTTATTTCCGGTTCAGATGATAGATCTGTAAAAATATGGTAAATACTTAAATTTATGATTAAAAAATGTTAAAATTATACTATGAAACATTTTAATATAGGGATACAAGAGCACTAGGACCTAATGGCTAATCAGCAGGAGAATTACTAGGCCATGTTGCTGGAATCACTCACGTTGACTCTAGACAAGATAACTACTATGTTGCCTCTAATGGAAAAGACTAATGTGTAAAACTTTGGGATTTAAGAAAAAGTGTATCTTCCTCTACTGGTAAAAATAGAGTATAAAAGCACTATGATTATAGGTAAAATATTTATAAAAAATATTATTTTTGGAAAATTAATTAATTAAACTTTCTTTAATTTTTAAATAAATAATAATAAAACCTAATGCAAAATATTTTGTTTGCTTAATACATTTCTATCCAGAATCAAAAATTATTTTATTAAAAATTCATTATTAATTTTTATCTAACTTTTTCCAAAGATTTAGTTTTAAATTTAATTTTAATTTCCAAATGTTAAATTAGAATGGGAGCTATGACAGAAAAAGAGGTATTAAATATACGTAATCTAACTCAAGAATAAAACTTTGATAACTCAGTATAAACGTTTAGAGGACATAAAGTAGGAAAAACTCTAATGAGATGTCATTTTTCTCCTTTAGGCCCCACTGATAGAAGATATATTTACACAGCTAGCTATTGTGGAAAAGTTTTCTTGTATGATATTTTATCTAATACAACTAAGCATTTAGAATTCTAAGAGGAAAAAAATTAATATACAGCTGGTATTTTAAATGATATGGAACAAACCTGTGTTAGAGATGCAGCTTGGCATCCAAAAAAAATGGAAATCATAACAACTAACTTGAAAGGAAAACTTTTTAAATGGTTCAATAATGATCTTTATTTTGAAGAAATAGAGGATTTAGAGAAGCAAAATAAGATTGAGGACGAATCTAATTCAGAATAGAGTAGAGCATAATCTTAATTTGAAAATTATAGATGGGAATATGAAGATGAAGATAATTCCACATATAACAGAGTTTAAGATGATGAAGATGAGGAAGATGAAGATTATGACGATGATATTGATAAGGACTACGAAGACGAAGAGGAAAAATAGGAGGATAAAGACGACGATGAAGACGAGGTTAATGGTGAAGATGATGATGATTTAGAAGAAGAAGAGGAAAATAGAAATATTTAATAAAATTAAGATAAATTTAGTGATTAAGATTCTAATAAGACTTAAAGTTTCAAAAGTTTCTAAGATTAAGAGGAAAGTAATAGCTGAGCAATATTATAAAAATTAAAAGTTTATTTTATATATAGTTTAATGTATATTAAGGCTTTATCAACTTTATAAACAAGATTACTTACTTTATTTGCTTACTAAATGATTTATTGTTGAGATTTATTTAATCAAAATTTAAAATGTCTTTTTTTCCATTTTGTAAAGATTTTTTTGAAGCAAGTAGAAGACTACTTAATTTATTTGTAATATGATGA
This sequence comes from Tetrahymena thermophila SB210, assembly GCF_000189635.1. Taxonomy (NCBI): domain Eukaryota; phylum Ciliophora; class Oligohymenophorea; order Hymenostomatida; family Tetrahymenidae; genus Tetrahymena; species Tetrahymena thermophila. Next base: position 623,575 of record NW_002476157.1, on the reverse strand, counting down.
AGATGATGAAGTTGAAGATTATTATGATAATAGTGATAAGGCCTATGAAGACGAAGAGGAAAAATAGGAGGATGAAGAAGAAGTTAATGGTGAAGATGATGATGATTTAGAAGAAGAAGACGAAAATAGAATTATTTAATAAAATTAAGATAAATTTGATGATTAAGATTCTAATAAGACTTAAAGTTTCAAAAGTTTCTAAGATTAAGAGGAAAGTAATAGCTGAGCAGTATTATAAAAATTAAAAGTTTATTTTATATATAGTTTAATGTATATTAAGGCTTTATCAACTTTATAAACAAGATTACTTATTTTATTTGCTTACTAAATGATTTATTGTTGAGATTTATTTAATCAAAATTTAAAATGTCTTTTTTTCCATTTTGTAAAGATTTTTTTGAAGCAAGTAGAAGATTACTTACTTTATTTGCTTAGTAAATTATTTATTGTTGAGTTTTGTTGTATTTTAGAGGCAAAATTTTTTTTCAAAATAATATTAAATTTATACCGATAACTCGCCCATCCATTCATCCATATAATTTAAATAACAAATTTGATTTTAAAAAAAGAAAATTTGTTAGTATTTTCTTAATAAAAGTTTAAGGAATTCTCTCTTTTATTTACAGAATTTTGACAAGAAAAAAATAAATCTAAACGTGTGAAGGATAATTTTGATAAGAAATAATTTATAAATTAGAATGCTGGATAAAATTTATAGGATTAGTTAAACATAATTTTGGAAATATTTTTTTATTTTATTTGTTTTTGAAAAAACGCAAGAAATTAAAATTGATAGACTTATGTTTAAAGTTATAATGTAGAATATTTTTTGTCAAGTAAATTAGATGAATGTTACTTTTTTATCTATTACAAATATTTATTTGTTGTTAATCGAAGTAAATTCATGAATTTAGCTAATTCTTTTATTAACAAAGGCGTTGTAGGACTTCTGAGTTATTTTACTAAATTGTAAATATTTGAATCGAACTAAAAAAAATTGAGTGAATTTTAAAATTAGTTGAATATATTCAAAACGAAAGAATACACTCACCTCTTAAAATGTGTCTTTAAAAAGAAAGTAATAATCTAAATAAAGTTTTTAAAATTGTAAAAAGAATTTATTTAATAAAAAAAAATTATCTCACTTATTAATTTTCAAATTAGATTTACAAAAAAAGGTGATAAAAGTTAAGCTAAAACGAGTTGAAAATTATGTTAAATTAAAACCAACAAAACAATGAGGAAAACAACTAGAATCATATAGAAGTTGCAGATTATGAAAAAGGTTTGAACTTTGTAGAAGCTTACATGCAAGACAAATATTTGCAAACACTAAAAGAAATAAAAAAATACAGCATAATTTTTTCATTTTTATTTTTTGTAGAGATCTTCGCTTCTGTTGGCTTGATAATATATACTTCAGTAGCTAAGCCACTTTCTGCAATTTTTATCGTGCTTGTAGCAACATAAGTTTTATATACATTTACGAATATAATTAGTTTTAAACTATCATTGGTTTAATCTCATACTCATAGTAAGAAGACCTTGATAAAACTTTTTTTCAAGCATTTTTTGTATAGCTTTCTGTAAGTAGATTTCATTCTTTTTTACCAAAACTGCAAAGTTCAAATAAAATAGGTTACACTGTTTGAATAGAAAAAAATATAATTCAAAAATCTTAAGATTCTTTAAAGCTAACTAATTCAATGGCACACTTTGAGGAAGTTCTACTTAACTTTTAAGTGCTACATCTATTTAGGTTTTTTAATTTTAGACTAGATACATGCTTTGAACATTAACAAAAGTATACTAATTATTTATCTAGCTTACTCAAGTGCTTTATTTATAATCTTAAGTCATTTCTATTTAAAGACGTTTGTATTCTAACAAAAATTAACTTTTGGGTTTGATTTGCTTACTCTGATTGAACTAACAGCTCAATATGGTTAATCTTATTGCTATTTCATATCTGCAATTTACTTTGCTGAGTTAAGGATTACAGCTGTCTGCCTAGTTATATTGTATATAACGATATTAAAATGCTAGTTATAGAACTAAGGATATTTTAATAATCTTAGCGTTGATATTATTCAGTAGATTTTTATGGGGTAAAAGCTTACCTATGTTTCAAGTCTTTGTAATCGTGATCTAAACTAACAAGAAATGATATTTAATAATGTTTTTAACATTATTTAATTTTCAACAGTGCAAATTTATTTCTTAGTTAACGTTATTTTAGTCTTTTATTAGTAAGCATAAGTCTTTCCTTAATATTTAATAATTTTATAGGTTATATTACTTTTAATAATGATGACATTACTTCCTATAAAATTACGTCAAATCAAAAAAATTTTCTATGAAGATAAATCCTACTATGTAGAAAAACTTTAATAACTTGATGGCGAGAATTTATCTTCTAAAAAAATAAAACTTTAAATCTATACTGAATAGAAATTAGAAGAAAAAGATTGGATACAAATTGAAAAATATTTTCAAATTGATTGTAAACAATTTTACTTGTGCTTGAATGGACAATTTAAAGCTATTAAAATTCTTAATTACAGAATTTTAGAAATTAATAATTTTAAATCTGCTTGCCTAGAAAAAGTTTTCAATGAGCTTATGAAAGATTCTTCATCTTTTTAGATTTGTATAAACCATAAAAATAAAAACTTAATTTAATCAAGTAGTACTTAAGCTAAATCCTTCCTTTTCAATTTTCTTAAGAATGCTTCTCTTGATGATTAAGTTAAAAAGAATATCTAAAATTCAGATTTAATTAAATATTTTAAAAATGAAAACTATTATAAATAGTTAAATTAACTTTTAAATTAATATAGTTATAAAAAAATAATGGTAACAACTATAGCCTATTACAATCATTTATCTCAATATCAATATCTTAACAGTTCAATGATCTTATTTGATTTATATGAATCAAATTATTGATTAAAATTAAAAAAAAATACTCTATAAAATCTTGTAAATAAATTGGTTTTGATAATTATCTAAATTATTATCACTTATTATTTCTATGTTTTTTTATAAAACTTTACTAAATTAGTATTTAATTTAATATCTTTATAAATATTTATACCATTTTTTAAACTATTTATTCATACTATTTTCGCATAATAAAATTATTTATTTTTGTTAAGTTTTTAGAATGCTTTTAATTAGTAAATAAAAACACTCAATTTTATATTTCTTACAAAAATAATACAAAAATTTAAATTAATTATTTTTTTATAAAAAAATTTTTTTTATTTAATTGGAATTACTTAATGTTTATACTAAATTGTTTTGACTAAATATTTAAAATTTAAATCTATATCTATTTATGAATAACATTTAACTTATACATTTTAATGATTTAGAAACATTTTAGATTCATATTTTGCTACTTTGTATATTTAAAATTCTGGGGTAATTTTAAATTATGAATTCACTTATGTAAATTAATAACCACCTTTTTAATTTATGAATAAAAGATGAGAGTATTTTTGATTGTGAAAATTAAAATTTAAAAAAATAAAAGCATATTTTAGTATGATTGTATCTATTGCTATGCTTTACTTTAGTATTCAATAAATATAATAATATTTAATTTTTTTTAGGAATATTTGATTTCTTTTATCAGTTAATTTATTTAGAATAGTTAAACAAACGCATTATTGTTCAGATTATTTTAAGGATATAGATTACTTTATATTTATTATTTTTAATTTCAAAGAAAATTGTTTGAAAAAATAAAGGAAAAGTATGTATCTTACTTTAACAACAAAACTGTTCAAATTTTATATAGAAATTTTTTTGTTTTTTAAGTTTATTTAAGTAGAAATTTAAGATAAATGAACTGTTCATATTATTTTTATAATATTTATCTGTCTATATTATTATTATTAATTTCAAAGAAATTTGTTTTGACTAAAAAATAATAATTAATATTTTTGTTGATTTGTTTTTTTTAAAGAGTTCTTTTATTTAATTCTAAAAAGAAACATTAAAATATAATTATGAACAATAATTAAAATATAGAGTAGATTTAGGGGTTCAATGTTGGCATTTATTTTAATTCATTATTGATTGATGGATACGCATAGGATAAGTATAGCCAAGTATGTATCTAGATATATTCTAGGAAAAGACTGTATCAATTAATTGCATTTTTAGAGCTTTTAATTTGCACTTCTGCTATAGTATTGTAATACTTTAAAAATTTTAATGCCTTTATTGGTTTAATAGCTATTTTAGGTGTACAAACCTTAATCTCTTTTTATCAAAATTGCAACTATTATTAAGGAACTAAATAGATAATAGGAAACTTTTGGGCTTACCTTCTATTTGATTTGATACTTTCTGCTTTGACTTTAGATATATTTCTGTTTTTAAGATATTGTAAGATTGAGAGGAATTAAAGTGTTAAAAAAACTGAAAAGATTATTTTAGTTTAGAAATTGGTTCTGAAATTAGCAGGAAGATTTATTGTGAAAATATTTTTTGTTTTCGTTAAATCAGTTTTTTTTATCACTTTAATCGTATTAAATAATGCTGTGAATGAATATTTTTATTATACACTGGCTTACATCATCTTAAATATGATAATTATGATTTTCTTATAATTTTAGTATTTAAATCTTTTTGTTTTCTCAGTAAAATAATCTACAAAGCAGTAAATCTTAACCGTTTTTGAGATACTAATCGAAATATCTTAATCATATTGTATTATGTCGATCTACATATACTTCATTTTTTTGATATAGATTACTCTTATTATGATGATTGCAGTACAAGTAATTTCATTCTACTTTAAATCTTACAAAATTAATTTACTATACAATCCTATGAATTAATCTATATTTGGTTTAATCTTGATGGGTTTTAAGATTTCCTACCTTTCTTCTCTTTACAATAGTGATTTATTTTAGTATGAAATGCTAATTTAAAACAAGAAGAATTAGTTTATTCTCTTATTTGCCAATATTTATATTGGAGGAATTTATGCTTTTGTATTTTAAATCTTTTAAGGATTTTTTCCTTAACCTATAGCTAACTTATTGATTGTTTTTGGAGGATTCACTGGAGTATTTTTCATAATTAAATTTATTTTAATAATAAAAATGACTAAATAGTGTAGTATTAATAATTTTAACTCATTAGAAGAAATTACCTAAGTAGTCCCTAAATCATATTGTAGATTGTCTATAAATTTTGAAAGTAGAATTCAAAAGGGTGATTTTTAAAAATTCATTAAATATCAAAACTCAAATTTCAACTATTAATTTTACTAGATAAAATTTTTTAATTAATTCTCTATTGAATCAGTGAATAATTTTTGTAGGATGAAAATATTTGATTTAAGTTCTGAAGAAATTAGCGAGTTTTTTGGTTATTTTATATCAAAATCATAATTTTTTTCAGTTTAAATCGAACAATTAAATCAAGATTTAATTATAAACAGTTAAATATGCTCAAAAATACTTTCTTGTCTTAGGTAAATATCCATAACAGATTAAGTAAAGTTTAATATTAGAGACTCTGATCTGCTCTTGGTCCTTCATAATTAAAAATAATTTCTAAATCTTCAAAATTTCTTGGAGTAATTTAATGTGGAAAATATCGTTCTAAACTTGGTCACGTTTTATAAGTATATCTCTTTCACCTAGTTCGTTAATCCTTCTAATATAGTTTATGATCTCTTTGATATCTGAAAATAGTAAAATATAATATTAGATATAACTTTGCAATTTAATTTATAATTCTTTGATTTCTACGTTTCTATAAAGAAGATAATATCAAATATAATATTATGAAGAATGAACATAAAATTGACTATTTAATCATCAAATCTAAATTATTTTACAATTTACTTTAATCTTAAATATTAAGTGTATATTTTTTGTAATTTTTATACAAATTAGTTTTGTTTAATAAACATAATAATCAAAAATTATATAAATATTTACTTTTTTGTATTGAAATATGAATGCTTCATAAAAATAACAATATAATTTTTAAGTTTTTTACAGTAAATATGTTTAATTATTTTTGAAATATAAAAAATATAATAAACTTGCTAAATATTAATAATAAAAACATTAGAGTATTTAGAGAAAAAGCTATGTTTTTACTTCAATTATTAAAATTTTCTTTTTTATCTTATTTTGCTTATACCTTATAATTCGATAAAGGTACTGAGCCAACTGAAGATTGATTAAAATCATATATATTAAAAAGAAAATTCCAAAGTTAGGTGGAGGAGAGAGTGAGTGATTACCTTAATTAATGAGGAGCTAGGGTAAATTATAGATTATTTGATAAATATGCTATATAAAAGTTTTCAAAAAATTTATATTTAATTTTTGAACAGTATTTAAATTTGCAATGGTGAAAATCGAATCTAATTATAAAAAATTTAATATTCTTTATGATAATTTGTCTCATAAATAATTTAAATTCATTTCATGGAAACTTATTTTTTTGTGATTTTATAAAATAGGATTTCTAAAAAATGAAATACAAAATTAAAATAATTTGATAATTTTAGAACAAACTTATTAAAAAACTTAAGTTTTGAGTTATTAAAAATTATAAAATTAATCAAATATTAATTCAATAATAAGTAAAAGTAAATAATAGTATTTATACTGAATAACTAACTAGCTAAATTAATAATAATAATAATAATAAAAATGAATATAAATAATGTAAATGATATCCTTTTGAATTAAGCAGGGTCATATTTCAGTTGCTTTTAAATAGATGGGTTTATTCAGGATAAATATAAAAAGGCGCTAGATAATATAAATAATTTCAAGATTTTGTTTATAATTATTTCACTTTTAGAAAGTATATTTTGCATATCATTAATATGTTTCTACCATTTCTCTAATAAATTAGACGGCTTTGTATCTTTTATAGTAGTTTAGATATTCTCAGCCATATTTTAATTTATGCAAAATTGCTTGTATTATAAAAAAACTAGCTCACCACTTGGCAAACCTTTAATTTATGCTCTTTCAACATTAGTCCTTTCTATAATGTCTCTTGATCTACTAATATTTATTAGATTTTGTATAATAGAATAGAAAGAAATTTAGAATAGAAGGTTTGACAAAGAAATAGTTTCTAAAAGATTCATATATTTTTTAGTTAGTAAATTTATTATCAAGATGTTCTTTATTTTTATTCGATCTCTAGTGCTTAATATATTTATAGTCATTTAAGGTAATAGAGACTATGTCTTTTATGTGATGATTGGGTACTTATTGATAAATGCTTTGATTAATATAATAATCCATCTTTTTTATCTAAACATGTTTGTTTTTTTAAAACGATAGACTCTTTTTTAGCAGCTGTTTACAGCCCTTGAATTAACAGTAGAAATTGTTTAGGCATATTTCACAATATATTTAATATTTTATAGCATATATTTAATATATGCATTACTAATTTTGATTGCCTTTTAGCAAATAACTTAATATTATTGCTGCTAATAGTACCAAGTAAAATATGTGTTTAATCCTATGAACGTTAGCTCCATAGCTTTAATCTATATGGGCTTTAAGATAACATTCTTTTCCTAACTTTACAATTGCGATTTATTTTAATATGAAACAATAATAGAAAATAAAAGGAATTAGTTTTAATTTTTTATCTCTTAGATCTATTTTGTTGCTATAAGCATAATCACTTTTTATCTTAACACCAAAAATTTCCCTATTGAATTAATAATTATGTAAATAATATTTTGCTTAATAAATGGATTGTAAATAATAAGCAAATACTTTTTAATAAAAAGAATTAAAAAGGAAAGCCAAATCTATAACTTGAATTCACTAGATGAATTGGACTAATTGAATTTTAATGCAAAATGCAAGATTATATTTAATTTAAATTATGATTTAAAATAAAATGATTTTAAGAAACTATTGAAAATCTTAAGCTCACAGCCTTAGTTTTTGTAAATAACTTTTATAAACCAAATAAATATCGAGTTTATTAATGGATATTGTACATTCAAGATTATTGACTTAAAATCTCAAGAAATAAGCTAACTTTTTAGGTATTTTCTCTCAAAATCTGTTTGTATAACAGTTGAAATTGTGCAAATAGAACAACCATAACATTTTAACAGTGAAGTTTGTAGTAAAATATTTGATTGCTTAAAATAAATTTCTATATCTGACTAAAAAAAGATATAATTAATAAATTCTGATCTCATTTTATCATTTAGAAATCAAAATTATTATAAAGATTTATTAGGATTTTTAAAATAATTCAACTCAGAAGTGACTATTTTGAATTTAACATCATATTATAAATTATTATCTAAATATCAAATAATAAATCCGTAATTGATAGCATATGATCTACACGACAATTGATTTAAAAATTATAACTACTTGGGACAAATTTTGCTAATATTTAAATTGTTTGTTGCGTTTCATAAATTTTTTTATTAATAGTTTGTAACAATAAAATAATATTCAAATTATCATAATATTTTTTTTATATTTTTTTTCCCTGAACATTTCTCAAAATATTTTGATTACACATTTTAATATATTTTTAAACTATTCTGTAAAAATTTATAATATTGTTTAAATAATTTTATATTTAAATTAATACCAAGAAAACAAATTAAAATAAATATTTTTAAAAACAATTTATTGTGAAAAAAAGTAAAATTCATTTTTGAAAAAACCAATTCAACTATTTCGTAGTTTTAATTATTAAAAAATAAATAAAATAAAACTAATTTAATATATAAAAATATAAGTTATATATCAAGAGATAATAAGAGTTCTGATTAATACTTAGAATGTAAATAAAAAGTGTACTCTAATTAATAAAAGATCTTTAAAGACTCATATGATATACTTGATCTTACTCAGTTCAGTAAAAATAAGCCTATTTTATTAGAAATTAATTAATTATTTTTGGTATAGAAAGAATTGACTTTTCTATTTTAAGGTATCTATGAATTATTTATTTATTAATTTAAATTTTAATAAATTGTTATCAAACAAAAAGATTTATTTCAACTTAAAATAAAACAAAGTAAAACAAAATAAAATAAAACAAATGAATAATCAATAAGATGACTATGCTGATATACACTAGGTGGGTACTTTTAAAAACTATAGCTAGATCGATGGATTTATGCCGAATGCTTACAGAAATAGTTTAAAATAAATATTATAGCATAAAGTATTACTTGGGGTTATTTTTTTTTTAGAGCTATTGTCTACTATTGTCTTGATAACTCTCCTACTGGTTGATGACTTTTCTAATAACATAAGATTTATTCTTATAGTGTATGCTATATAATTAGTTTTTATTCAAATTCAAAATGGAAGCTATTACAAAAGAAAAAAAGAATAGCACCTTATAGAGAATATTTACATTTACATTATTTCAAACGTTTTATTGTCAATTTTCTATCAAGACTATATATTATTCCTTAGATTTTGCAGGATAGAACTAAATTACAATTCTTAAAATTATAATGATAACCTTTTGAGATATAAATACTACCACTTTCTGATTAAATGGTTTAGCACTAAAAAACTCTTTACCTTAATAAAAGCTCATATGATATTTATATACATCGTGACTGTAGTAAAGAGTGAGCAGAATTACATACTTGTTTTTTACATTGGCTTATTAGCTTATCTTTCTATTCAATACTTAATCCTACATACAATGTATATTAATATTTTCATTTTTCAAAAGAAACAAAATTTCATTTTAAAAGTAATTACATTCTTTGAATCTGTTTTTTGCTTAGTTCAATCATATTTCTACGTTTGTTAAATCATCCTCAATGTGATTTAGTTATTCGCTTTTATTGCTGTCATGCTTGTCTACACTTGCTTCTTGAGCTGCTAATTATAATACAATGATATTTACAACCCACTTCATATTAATATATTTCAATAAATACTTATGGGTTAAAATTTAATGTACTTTTCTCCTTTATACAATAAGGATATCGCACAATATGAAATAATTTTCTAAAATTATAAAAATCTAGTTTAATTTTGCTCATGCTAGTTCTATTTCGTAATAACTTGCTACTTAGTTTATTTCTATGACGACTATTAATTACCTTACTTAATAATAGTTATTTAATTAATGCTTATTGTCTATTCTATATTGGCTGCTTTACTTAAATTATATTACACAATAAAACTTTATATTCTAAGTAAATCGCAATTTGTTACTTCTATTTCAGATATTGATGCTTAAGCCTTGACTTAAAAATGTAGAAATGTAATTTTTGTAAACGAGAAGCTTAAATTATCTGATAGACTATCACAATATATTGATTTTAAAAATTAATTTGATTTCATTCATGTTGATAAATAGTTTAGCTTGGAGTAAATTAATGGATATTCTACAATGCACATATTCTCTCTAAATTCTATTTGCTTGATCTAAGCATACACAATAATGTTAAAAAATTCAAAAAGACTCAGCTTACATTTAAATTTGACGGAATAATAAATAACTAAGTAAAGTATGGAATAGCTATTTACTATTTTAAAACAAACATCTATTACTGATTAAAGCATCTTCAACATAGAAAATTCTGACATTACTAAATAGTTTAACAGTATCAATATTTCTTAAGATCTAATTAAATGCTTTAAATAAAATAACTACTTCCAAATCATATTACACATAGTCGCATACAAATAAAACATATCTATGTTTCAAATTATCAATCCTGATTTGATTCTTTTCGACCTTTTTGATAATTTGGAATGATAAATAAATAAATTAAATTAAATTAATGCCATAAAAATAACATTAAATTAAAATTATCTGCTGCTTACAGCCTATACCTAATTCAGCGCTGTAAGTTAAAAAAGATAATTAATAAATTTATATTTTTGTATTTACTGTATTAAATAAAGTATAATTGATTCCATAAATTATTATAAATTTAAAACTTAATAAATTATATCAAACAAAAAGATATACTTGACCTAAAAATAAAGCAAAACAAAACAAATGAATAATTAATTTCATAATTATACTTGCATTAGATAGGCAGGTATTTTTCAAAATTATAGCTAAATAAATGGATTTATGCTGAACACCTACAGAGCTTGCTTAAAATAAATATTATAGCATAAAAAATTATTTGGAATTATCTTTTTTTTTGAGCTTTTATCTGTGATTGCTCTTATAACTCTACTATTGACTGATGATTTTAATAATAATATAAGATTTATTCTTATAATCTACATGATTTAATTATTTTTTACTTAAATATAAAATGTAAGCTACCTCATAAAAAATAAATAGAAACAATCATTAGAAAGTATTTTCATTCACATCATATCAAATTTATTTATGTCTGCTTTCTATCAAGACTACATTTATTTCCTAAGGTTTTGTAATACAGAACTAACTTAAGATCATCAAAACTTTAATGAAAACCTTTTGTAATATAAATACTATCACCTTCTCATTAAATGGTTCAGTACTAAAAAACTCTTTATTTTGATAAAAGCTCATTCAATTATTGTTTATATCATGATTGTAGTAAGGTACCAACAGGATTGCAAACTTATTTTTTACATTGGTATATTAGCTTATCTTTCGATTCAATACTTAATACTACACACGCTATACATTAATATTTTCATTTTTCAAAAGAAATAAACTCTATTTTAAAAAGCAATTACATTCATTGAGTCCGCACTTTGCTTAATTCAATCATATTGCTATGTTTGTTAAATTATTGTTAACTTGGTTCAGTTATTCGCTTTTGTAGCTATTATGCTTGTCTATATTTGCTTTTTAAGCTGCATATTATAGTACAGAGATATTTACAACCCGCTTCATGTTAATATATTTTAGCAAATACTTATGGGTCACAATTTAATATATTTTTCTCCTTTACACAACGATGATATCGTATAATTTGAAATAATATTTTAAAACAATAAAAACTTAGCTTAATATTGCTCTAGCTAACTCTATTTTATAATAGCTTGCTGCTTATTTTACTGGTAGGATAGTTATTAATTACCACAATCAATAATAGTGATTCAATTTCTACTTATCTTCTATTATATCCTAATTGCTTTATTTAAATTATAATACGTGATAAAACTATATGTCCAAAATAAATCGCAATATGTCTAATCTATTTCAGATATAGATGCCTAACTATCTACTTAAAAATGTAGAAATGTAATTTTTGTAAAAGAAAACCTTAAATAAAATGATAATTTAGCTAATTACATAGATTTTAAAAATTAATTTGATTTCATTTATATTGATAAGAAGTTTAGCTTACAATAAATTAATGGATATTCTACTATGCGCATATTCTCTTTAAACTCTTCTTGCCTACTCTAAGCCTACACAATTATGTTAAAAAATTCAAAAAAACTTAGCTTACATTTAAATTTGAGGGAATAACAGTTAATAGATAAGAAGTGTATAGAATAGCTATTTTTAATTCTAAAATAAACATCAATCACTGATTAAAGCATCTTCGACATAGAAAATTCTGACATAACTAAATAGTTTTACAATACCAATATTTCTAAAGATTTAATTAAATGTCTTAAAGAAAATAACTACTAACAAATCATTTTGCACATAATTACATACAAATAAAATATATCCATATTTTAAATTATTAACCCTGGTTTGATACTTTTTGATCTCTATGATAATATGGAATGAAAAATAAATCAAATTAATTTATAGAGAGAGGTTAGTTAAATTAAAATATTTGAGATACACTAATAACTTATCTATTTACTATTTAAAATATTTAAATCATCACTATATTTATAAATATAATTAGCAAATTCTTTATTTATTTTTTAAATTTATTCAAAAATATATAAAAATTAAAATTTAAATTTATTAATTAATGAATTAAATTTTCATTATTTTTTAAAATGCATTTATTATTAAGATTATTTATTACAACATATAAAAATACCATAGTTCATCCAAAAAAAAGAAGGAGCTTCTAAGGTTCATTTAAATTAATCTCTTTAATTATATAAAAGGTTTTTGTTGTTGGAATGATAAATAATATTAAAAATTTATTTATTCTCCTAAAATAGCTAAAATTAATAATACTTAAATGTAATTTATTTTTTTGATATTTATAAGTATCAAGTATAAACTACTAAAAAACACTAAAGCTAAAATAAATAAACATAAATCAAATATTTACATTATGAAAATGAAATATTTGGTAAATTGTATTAGTTAAGAAAATAAAATATGATATAATTTTATTCAATTTAATATTTTTGATATAAATATAAATATTTTTCAAAAATGAAATAAATCGAATTATTTTAAACAGCTAAATAAATAATTATAAATTTATTTGTAAAATTTTATGTTATAAGCTTTGGATTTTTTTGTTTAATGAACTTCATCCATTTGCTATTTTTCAAAAAATTATTGATCATATTACCCAAAGAAATAAAATAGGTAGTATAAAAAATACTTAGATAACTTTAAATATGTCATATTGATTATAATTTGATCTTTTTGTTTGTTTATTATTTAGACATTTATTTAGATTTTTTTAAGAAATAATTCTGTTAAAATTTATAGCTACTTTCTAGTAATTTCACATTTTTAAAAATCTTTACGTCAATAGAAGTCAAAAAGTATCGAAAACTGATTGATTTATTTCAAAATATCTAATAGAAAAACAACAGATTTAATAAAGAATCTAACTTTATAAAGAATAAATATCACTATCTTATTCATTAAAAGATTTAATCATTAGTAAAAGGAGTATATAAAATTATTAAAATTCAAAATAAGTATGACTAGCTAATTTGTATCTGCAATTTTCTACAGATAAACTGATCAACAGTAAAATTTAGATTTCTATTTAGATTAAGATAAGACAACTGGATAGCTTAATCACATCTAATTAGACTTATTGTCTGAGGACCTTGACCCTTCTCTCAACATTGCTTTAGCTAGAGGTTTATACTCAAAAATTTACTCTTATGAGGTGAATAATTAAGAAGATTACATAAAATTATTGAACTCAGATGAGCACTTCTTCAAATTTTCAGCAATATTGAAAGAAATTAATGACTGCGACACTTTAATAGATGGATAAAATTTCAAGATTTATTATATAAATTACAATCAATTCTTCGAAGAAAAGCTTCCACTTCATAAGGCTGAATTAAATTCAGAAAATGTGTAATAATAAACAAAGTAATTCTTCTAAGATCACAATATAATAGAATATGCAAAGTAAAATTTAAAAGCTTAAAAGACTCTATTTTGCATTTTAAATTCAGAAGACAAAAAACATTGGGTAAATATGTATGAAGGACTTTTTTAGGGTTTTTTGCAAGGTGAGAACTAAAAATGGATAACATTTAATTTATTAGAAATGAAACCATTCGAAGAAGAGCTCTTTAAAAAAATTAAAGGATTTGTTATTACAGGAAGCCATTATGATGCTTATGATACCTCTATGCCTTGGGTGCCTTTCTCTTATGATATCTTTAACAAAATTATATATCCTGAATAAGAAAATGTAATATAATTGAATTTCAATAAAATCTGTTAAAATTATCTTTTTATTTAACAAAATAGGATCAAAAGTTACTTGGAGTTTGCTGGGGTCATCAAGCAGTTGGTCATGGATGTGGTGGAAAAGCTTCTAGAATGCCTCATAAAAACTTTTACAAATTTAGAGATTAAATTAAATTCAACGACATTGATGTTAATGATAAACTTAATCTCAGCAAAGTTCTACCCTAGCCTTTTTACTCTATCAAATGCCATGGTGATTATGTTTATGAGTTAGCAAGAGAAGCTAAGTTAATTTCTTTTTCAGATAAAGTAGAGATAGAGGGAATGTCTATCAGAAATAGAGCACTTACATTCTAGTTCCATCCAGAGTTCAATAAAATGATTCTCTTCAAGATTTTAGATGAATCTAAAAACCTTCCAGAAATTCAAGAAATAGTATAAAAGGCAATTAACAGCTTCAGCTAAGAAGCTTACATTTCTAACAAGTATTTAAATGCTCAGCTTAAGAAATTTTTAGCATCTTGAAATAATAACATTTTATTAAAAAAGAATAAAAATATTTTTAATAATATATTGATATTTAGTGTTTATAAAATAAATTTAATTATTATTAACTTAAATACAAATAATTTAATATTTTTTTTAAATTTATTTATTTTAATTTTTTGTTATGAATTTAATAAATTTGTAATTATACTCTAAACAATTGTGCTTTAATAAATGATAAGTGTTTCGTGTAAATATAAAAGTGTAAAACTTAACCAAGGGTTATTAAAGACTGCTTTAAATTAAAATTTCGTCATTGAAATATTGCTAGTAAAAGGTTTTTGTAAATTGAAAATAAATTAGTATCTAATAAATTAATTAGTTTATATTAATATAATAGACCAAAGCAGTCATTTAAATAAATAGTTCTACTACCTCATTTCTTAAGTATAAAATTAGTTCCAAAGTGATATTACAGCTATTTAATATATGAAAAGTAAAAATAGCCATTTATTTAAGCCACAAAAATATACTTTTTAGTGATAATTAATGTTTCGAGATTTGAAACCTTCATATTTGTCTAAGACAATATTTGGAATTTATAGTTTATTAATTAAATTTTGGAGAGTTATTTGATAAGTAGAAAAATATAGCTTAACCAAGCTACATTTGTTTTAAAATTTAGATATAATGCATTTTTTATATAATTGGTTTAAAATACGTATTAATAATATTAGAGCAATTCCAATTGTAAAAATATTTAATATTTATTTTTTAATGCATTATTAATATTGTGTCATCTATCTATCCATCCATCAAAAATAATTAATTAAATTTTTTATAACCTAATTATTCTTGTTATTTTGCATACGAATATTTATAGTATCAAGTAATGAATTTTATATATAATTTTAACTTTTAGATTAATATATTTAATTTGCATTTAATATATTCAGCTATCAATTTATCACTTCTCAAAATTTTCAAGATTTTTATATATTTAAAGCAAAATATAAATTATATAATTTAGTGGCTAAAATAAATATTTTTGTATTTAGAATTAATCAAATAAATAAAATTTACTCTAGCTTTTTTTAAATAAACTTCTCCTTCAAAGCAAATTAAATTAAAAATATTTTGTTTTTTTGAAGTTAATTTTTAAAAATTAAAATAATTTACATTTTTCTTTGATTTTTTTATCAAAGAATAGTGAAATTCTTTTTTACAGAAAACCTAATACATTGATAATTTTAGAGTTTTTCTGATTATTCTACATACTCAAAGCAACTACTTGCTAAACATAAATTCAAATGACTTAAAATGAATGAAATAGGCTGAATTATGTCATTTAACCACCTTAAAATAAAAGAGATAAGGTATGTAATGATATAAGATATTTACATTATTGCATAATTTAATGATTTAATAAATAAAAAGTATTTATTATAAGGTGGGCTCAATCTGACAAGGCAAATAAATTACTAGTAAAAGTTAAAAGTAAAAGATTGTCTATCTTAAAAAATTTATATAATAACTAACATAGTTGTTAATTTTCTTTAAAAATAAATAATAAAACAATTTTGAAATGTTAAAAGTTAGAAGTAAATTAATTTAAAAATTAAAATTAAATAAAAGATTTTACTTATTATTTTAGAAATTTAGAGAATGATTTACTTTTTTTATAGTATAACATAATTGAAATCATCAGATTAAAAAATATGATTAACAATTTTAACTCAAATTTATCCTTTATTATTGTTTTTATGGATCGAATATTCATATAAGTATGACTAATAATTAATTTAAAATTAAAAAAATAAAAAATTAGCAAAATGGATTTAGAAATTGCTCCAAAGGAAATTCCACTAAAAATTAAAGTTTAATAAAATGAAAACCCTAAATTTTAGGATACTACTGGGATGTTCATTTAAAGATGTATGAGAGTAGTTGAAAAAATTAATGATATGAATACTGTTGACAAATGTATCTACTAATTTGACTCTGTAGCTAGATTTTTAGTAGTCCTATGCTATTTTATAAACTTATATTATTATGAAAGTGACTCATGCATTTTATTAAATCTCTTTATTTGTATTCTAATGTAAACTAGCATCATGTCTTTCCACACAATCACATTCTCACCAGCTTTTGTAAATAAAACACTGTACACAAATTTGACTCTGACTGCATAACAAAAATTTTAAATATTTATGAAGATCTTGATCCAAGATGATTTTTCTTATTTTATAAAGTAAACAAAGAAATTTCACTAAATCGTGAAAAATCAATGCTTTTAATAATTAGAAATTGAAGATGTTAAAAAATAATTTAATTAAATAACTAGCTGGTTCTTTTTTAGAAGGTTTTTCTCAGTAATTAAAATATTTATTCTTTTAGACTTAAATATTGCAACTGATGATTCCTTAAATAGATTTTTATTCGGGGCAATTTTAATTTGGAATTGTGTCTCATTTATTTATGTAAACAGTAGCTACTATTAGATTTGTATTTTATATTCAAAACAAAGAGCTTTACACATAATAGCTAATATTATTGAGCTTTCTTTCTAATTCTGCTAGTCTATTCTATTTTGCTTTTACATATTAGAAATAAAAAGTATAATCTTTGTTGCTTGTATCCTTTATTTTCTGAGTTTAATCATAGTCAAAGAGCAAGTTTAATGCACTGAAATTATTGACCCTAGAACAATCAGTTTAGTTGAATAAATGTTCTTTGGATGTAAAACAAGTCTTTTACTTCCACTCATGCAAAAAGACATTAACTAAATAGACATGATCTACTTTAACAAATTTAATAAGATAAATTAAGTCCTCTTCTACATCTATTACTTTATTAATTTAGGATTTCTATTTTTTACTGAAAGCAATCTTTTGTAAGAGTATTCTGTTTAAGAAATCTAATTAGGCTTGTTTGTCTTAAATAGCTTTATAGCCATTTTAAAATCTTACATAGCCCAGTATAAGAAATCTAGTTATGTAAGTTAATTGACATTTGTAGATAAAGAGAGTTTTTCAATTATAAACAATATGAAAAACTCAATTGTTAATTTGATATTGTATAATACTTCTCATTTTGAGCTAGATAAAAAAAATATTGAAATTATAGCTTAAGTAATGAGAGAAAATAAAAGATATACATAAATAATATTCAAATAATCTCTCATCCTAATTAACTAGTACGGAAACTTTTAAATGGAAATTTAAGACTCCAAATGCCTATAATTAAGTTATTAGATTTATTAAGAATTAGTAAGCACTAATAAGAGCCAATCTATAAATGTGTTACTTAGCAAAAATTTAACAGAAGATAAACAACTTGTAGTAAAATTTAACTTTTAATAGCTAAAAAATATGGTAAACAAGGAAGAGTTAATAAGTATAAATAAGAAGAGTTAGATTATTGAAAATCTGCTTCCATTAAAAAACTATGTAAAAGTTGAATAAATTCTTTAGAGTTACAACAAAGAGAGTTTAATCTGCTTTATGAACGCCTTTAATAAGCAGATTTCTCCACTCCTGTATAATAATCCTACTTCATTAATTTATGACCTTTTTGATGACTGAAATAATTTACAAACTCATCTTTAAAAAATGATTTCAATGAAATTTTTCTTTAACTTTTAATTATAATAAATTTATTTATAAAAAATCATAATTTGAATGATTTTTATCCAAAAAATTAACAAAAAACATAAATCTGTTTTATTTTGTATTTTATTTATAAAGTATTTTAATTTAATTTATATCAAATTATCATTTTACTTGAAAATAATAAAAAAGGTAGCAAATTTAAAAATAAATAGAGAATTGATTAAATCTAAATTAATTGAATATTTTTGAATATTATTTGAAGCATGTTTAAAAAGCCAACCTTTGATATCTACTTTACTACTTCCTCTAACAATAGAAAAAATCTACATAAATATTTCCTATCAATTAATTAATTATAATCTACTTAGTTTTTATATTTTTTTTATATAATCGCATAAATTTTACTGAGTAATAAGCTAATGAATTCACCTTATTCTATTTTATTATCAAAACTATCCTTTATAGAAAGAATTTTTCCTTACTTAACAGTAGTGCAGTTGTAACGGAAATTTAAAATTTAAATTTATTTAAATATCAAAATTAATTAGAATTATTTTTTTTACTCTAATATAACTCGAATCTAATGATTTCTGATTTTAATTCAAAAGAAAAATAATAATGAATTTATAACGCAGTTTTAAAATTTAAAATAAATTAGCAATAATTTTACAGCAACAAAAACAAAAGATGAGCATTTAGAAAAATTAATTTAACTTTATATTGAATTCTACAATTGAAATTTATTCAATTGATTAGCTTGATTAGGGAATAATCTTGAATGGTTGAATTATGTAAATGAGTTATTAAATTATTATATTAAATGTTTCTTTTAAGAGCTTTTGTGCTTTATAAATTTACAAAAAGCTAATAAATATTTATATTATTTTAATTAAATAAATATTCATAAATATAAAAATAATTAAAAAGTACATTAACAAACATAATGATTCCTAATTAAATAGAGCTAAACAACTAAGTAATTGACTCAAGTTGCTAGATTCTAAAACCCAACTATACATTAGATGAAAAAGGCTATCTCAAAGAACTTATCATAAATCAAATAAGAGCTAGTTAGTAAGCTGGATTATTGTTTAAAATAATTGCTTTGGGGGATTTTATATTTAAAATTTTAATAACTATAGAGTTTTTTCAAAATCCATAAAACATCTACAATGACATTCTATTTGCTTTAAACCTCACTTCTTTATTAATTTAACTGATTTTAATTTATTAAAAATACTCTGAGAATCACTATAATTTAAAATAGACTTTTTTCTAGAGTTTCTGCTGCTTGTTATAATTTGACTATACTCTTTTTACTCTTTCAGAATAATCATAATTAAATAGAAACTTATTTTACCTTTCATATGATTACTAATAGTTAATTTAGATTTAGAAAACTCTCGTTTGTTAACTGTAATTAAAAAGGTATTTTTTTGCATTAATTGGAATACTTTTGATGACTTAACTTATACTAAATGATTCAGTTTTGACTTAAATAAATTAATTATTATTGATAGCTAGCCTGATTTTTTATTTCATTACTAACCTAAATTATCTAAAGATGTTTGTATTTTAGAAGAATTATAATTTTTTTGAAACTGCGCTAATTGTTTTTGAGTCCATCTTTTCTTTTGGATTTTCATTAACATTTGTTGTTGCTATAGTATAAATTAATTATCTCTCCTATCTAGTTGCGTTATTCAGTATCTAAATTATTTATTTAAAGATCTTATCCAGCTCTTCAAATGTCTTTGATTCTTTTATAGTAGGATCACTTGATTAATTACTCCTAGGAGGGTAATTATGCTATTTGTTGCCATTACTTAAAAAAGACTTCAATTAACTTTATATGCTCCTTTATGTCTAGATGAATAAAATAAATGTAGGAATTTTTACTCTCTTCTAAACAGTAATTTAGATATAATTGATAACTTTAATAACACATGAAAAAGAGTTTACAGAAATCCAAGATTATAAATAAATCTACTTAGTAATTTTAATTTTTAATAGCTTACTGATGATATGTAAATCAATTATTTGGATATATTTTAAAATTTAAAATAGATAATTATCAGTATCCAATTTATCTTAAATTGATATTAAATGCGTTAGAGGATTCTACCACTTTGAAATTTATATCTGTAATTTAAAACAAAATTTATTACTTGATAGCGACTTTGAAATTATAAATCAGCTACTCGAATAAAATGAAGGGTTTATATCAATTTGCTATAATAATCAATTCCTGATACAAATTGTAAATTAACATGTAGAGATCATTTTCAATTGTATCAATTAAAGTAAATAAGCAGAAAAATTATATTTAGCAGCCCTTGAAACAAAAAAATCCATTAATATTGATATTATTTTGGAACAGTAATACAAAAAAGAAATTAATCTATTTCTAATCAGTGTGCTTAAAAATAACGTCATAGAAAATGAGTAAAAACATATCCAAAAAAGATAATAAATAATAAATTATTTCAAATAATATAATAATTTCAATGAGATTGTCAAAGTATCAGAAAGTTTCAATAAAATAGTTCATGAAACCCTTTATTTTTAAATAGCCTTCAAAAACAACATATCTTCATTTCTTATAAATAATCCGAATTTAGTTGTATATGATTTATACGAAGATCTTTGAGCCACTAAAAATGTTATAAAAATCAAAATATCATTAAATTACAATAATAAAACAATACATTATTCACACTATTTTATATTTATATATTTATTAATATTTTTGGATTGTTTTCATTCTAAATAAATATTTATCATTTTTTAGTTAAAAAGTTGTATTTGTAGAGAAATTAAAAAGATAAATCAACTTTTAAAAAATTAATCATTTGGTATTTATTCTTTTAATTTTTTATAATTTTGATTGCAGTGTAAACTAATTTTTTTATATTTATTTAAAGAAATAAAAAGCAGAAGAACATTATCTAATTAATTTTACTTCCCTCTTATTTTTTATCATTCTTTAGAAAACCTTTATTTTAATTTTTCTTGAGAGTAAAAAAATATTCTCAGATTATTAGGTTTCTTGGAATTAATCATCAACAATAACTACTTCATTTTAGAGTAAATAAATTAATAAAATTACAAATTTATAGAAGATAACAATTTAAAATTTTAACATATTAATAAAAAATATAATTGCATAGAAAATAATAGAATTTAAAACTGTTTCCAAAAATATTTTTGTTTTTGTTTAACTAAAATATTTATTTATTTCTTAATACTAATTAAAGAAAACCTATTTAAATAAGTTTATATTATTTTAAATATTTTAAAACTTATTGATTGTTAAATAAATTATTTTTTTAAGTAAATTATTTTATTTTCACAAATATCTTTAATTAATTTCCTAAAATAATTTTCTCAGCACAATATAAATTGTTAACTTTATTTAATTAAATTAAAGTGGAAATTATTTTAAATATTAATGATAATAATTTTATGATAAAAAACAAATAAAATAACCATTTGACTATTGTTATTTTAATATTTCAATCAATATTAATTTAATAAATTTAAAATTATTAAAAGCAACTTTGTTAATAATTTTTAAACTTTTAAATTTAAATTTTGATTTAAATATCTAAGATAAATTATTTAAATTTTATTAAATTTTTATTATATAAAGTTTAAATTAAATTGGTAAAAAATAATTTTCAAAGTATAGTTAAATAAATAAACTATTCAAAATTCAAATAATTAAGACTAAATTTAAATTTATTTAAAATTTTTATTTGTAAGTATATTTATTTATCAATATCATTAATTTTAATTTTAAATATCATTAATACTAATAAAGTATGATGATAAAATATAGATTTTTAATTTTAAATATATTAAATTGTATTTAATATTATTGTTCTAAATTCTTGATTCTAATTTAAAACTATTTGTTGTAAAATTTAAAATACAATTTTTATTAAAATATTCTATTATTTTTAACTATTTTTAAAATTTCACTTAGAAAAATAATTAACAAAATATAATCAATAAATACTTTTTAACATTTAAAACATGCTAAAGTGAGATTGAATATCAACAAAGTATGCAGATTTAAACAAAATCAAATTAAATTTATATCAACATTTAATATTTGATAGTTAAAGTTTAGATTTGTCAAATTTATGTCGAATTAAAATAAATTTGAATAATTATTAAATTGAGGGAAATAAATTTAATTTTTTTTTTTTTTGAGAAGCGAAATAGATATGAAAACAATCTAAATTATTTCCTTGAATTTTTATAGATAAAATAATTGCTTTTAGATGTTGTTGAAGTTTAACGGTCAAAAATAAGTAAGAAAAACTAATTTTAAATTTATTTTTTTAAATCAAACAAAATTAAAATTTGAAAATTGTTTTAAATCTTTTTGATCAAAACTAAGAATCTTCGGTGTGTTTTTTTTTTTCTTTGCTCAAATGAATGCAATTACCCTTAAGTTAATATAATCTAATTGCGCGCCCGCGAGAAAAAATAATTATTATAAGAAAGATATTTAGATCCACCTAAAAAAAATGAAATTTGAATTCGTTAAATGTTTGAATATTTGTAAGAAAACAATTTTAAAAAAGTGATCAGAACACATAAAGAGCAAGTTTTCTATCTAGGGAGAACAATAAATGTGTAATATTAAGAGAGGTGCAATGTCCAAAAAATGGAGGCTTTAGCGGTATGGAAAAAAAATTTAAAGTTATTTGGAGGGGGAAAGAGAAGATTTATAGGTACGAAGAAAACGTTAATAAATATTAGAATTGAATGAAAAATATCAAAGGAAATAATTAATTACAAATAAAATACAAATACGATCAAACCTGGAAGAGAAAAGCTATATCTTTTTGCATTCACAAACAAAGCAATAAGTAAGTGTAAATCAATTATAAATCACACCAACA
>NW_002476158.1:0-11842 GCF_000189635.1 Tetrahymena thermophila SB210 | reverse complement strand
TTAAAAAGTTAGAATTAAATCGGTGCAATGGGTGCATCAGGCTTAGGTTTTGGTTTAGCAAATTGCATTAATCTCTCAAATTTGACACTTCACCTTAAGTAAAAACAGTTTTTTTGTTTTGAATTGTGATATTTTAAGTTTTAAAAACTAATTAAAAACAATAAAGCTATTTTTTCTTTTTCTTTTTATTGTGCTTGCTTTTTTTTGTTCTTTCTTTGTTAATTTATTTAGCTCATCCTTTTATTTTCAAATTTTTTACTTTTATTATTTATTAATTAATCTTATTATTTCATATTTTTTCTTCATTTTTTCATTCTAATTAACTATTTAATGATTTATTTTTTCTTCAATATTTAAAAAGTAAGAATTAAATTGGTGCAATGGGTGCAACAGGCTTAGGTTCTAGTTTAGCAAATTGCATTAATCTCTCAAATTTGACACTTGACCTTTAGTAAAAACAGTTTATTTGTTTTGGATTGTGATATTTTTAATTATAAAAACTAATTAAAAACAATAAAGCTCTTTGTTCTTTTTCTTTTTATTGTGCTTGCTTTTTTTTGTTCTTTCATTGTTAATTTATTTAGCTCATCTTTTTATTTTCAAATTTTTTACTTTTATTATTAATTAATTAATCTTATTATTTCATCTTTTTTCTTCATTTTTTCCTTCGAATTAACTATTTTATGATATATTTTTTCTTCAATATTTAAAAAGTAAGAATTAAATTGGTGCAATGGGTGCATCAGGCTTAGGTTCTGGTTTAGCAAATTGCATTAATCTCTCAAATTTGAGACTTAACCTTTAGTAAAAACAGTTTATTTGTTTTGGATTGTGATATTTTTAATTATAAAAACTAATTAAAAACAATAAAGCACTTTTTTCTTTTTCTTTTTATTGTGCTTGCTTTTTTTTGTTCTTTCTTTGTTAATTTATTTAGCTCATCCTTTTATTTTAAAATTTTTTACTTTTATTATTAATTAATTAATCTTATTATTTATCATTTTTTCTTCATTTTTTCCTTCTAATTAACTATTTAATGATTTATTTTTTCTCCAATATTTAAAAAGTAAGAATTAAATTGGTGCAATGGGTGCAACAGGCTTAGGTTCTGGTTTAGCAAATTGCATTAATCTCTCAAATTTGACACTTCACCTTAAGTAAAAACAGTTTATTTGTTTTGGATTGTGATATTTTGAATTATAAAAACTAATTAAAAACAATAAAGCTCTTTTTTCTTTTTCTTTTTATTGTGCTTGCTTTTTTTTGTTCTTTCTTTGTTAATTTATTTAGCTCATCTTTTTATTTTCAAATTTTTTACTTTTATTATTAATTAATTAATCTTATTATTTCATATTTTTTCTTCATTTTTTCCTTCTAATTAACTATTTAATGATTTATTTTTTCTTCAATATTTAAAAAGTTAATCTCTCAAATTTGACATTTGACCTTTAGTAAAAATAGTTAATTTGTTTTGGATTGTGATATTTTTAATTATAAAAACTAATTAAAAACAATAAAGCTCTTTGTTCTTTTTCATTTTATTGTGCTTACTTTTTTTTGTTCTTTCATCGTTAATTTATTTAGCTCATCCTTTTATTTTCAAATTTTTTACTTTTATTATTAATTAATTAATTTTATAATTTCATATTTTTTCTTCATTTTTTCATTCTAATTAACTATTTAATGATTGAGATTTTCTTCAATATTTAAAAAGTTCCAATAAAATTGGTGATAGAATAGAATAGAATAGAAATACTCGCACATAAATATGCACTCAGAATAACTCTTAAATATAATATTATAATAGATTTAAAAATATTCATTTATTTAATTTTTGTTGTATTTATTATGTTTTTAGATACCTATATTTTTATAATTTAAAATTGGTGATGAAGGTGCATCAGGCTTAGGTTCTGGTTTAGCAAATTGCATTAATCTCTCAAATTTGACACTTCACCTTAAGTAAAAACAGTTTATTTGTTTTGGATTGTGATATTTTGAATTATAAAAACTAATTAAAAACAATAAAGCTCTTTTTTCTTTTTCTTTTTATTGTGCTTGCTTTTTTTTGTTCTTTCTTTGTTAATTTATTTAGCTCATCTTTTTATTTTCAAATTTTTTACTTTTATTATTAATTAATTAATCTTATTATTTCATATTTTTTCTTCATTTTTTCCTTCTAATTAACTATTTAATGATATATTTTTTCTTCAATATTTAAAAAGGTAAAATTAAATTGGTGCAATGGGTGTAACAGGCTTAGGCTCTGCTTTAGAAAATTGCGCTAATCTCTCAAATTTGACACTTCACCTTTAGTAAAAACAGTTTATTTTTTTTGGATTGTGGTATTTTGAATTATAAAAACTAATTAAAAACAATAAAACTCTTTTTTCTTTTTCTTTTTATTGTGCTTGCTTTTTTTGTTCTTTCTTTGTTAATTTATTTAGCTCATCCTTTTATTTAAAAGTTTATTCTATTTTGATATTTATTTAAAATTTACACAAATTTATTATAAAATATTAGCCGAATGAGTAAATCATATATAAGTAAGTGTCTTAAATCAAAAAGATTAGTTGTCTTTAAAAATTTATTCTGATTATAAAGAAGTCACGAAAAAAGGATGAATAAATATTAAATGTTTGAATAATATTATTTAATATTTTGAAAAGTTTTTTTAAATCTAAAATATAAACAGATAGATAGATTTTATTATTGATTTTATATTTTTAAATATCATTCATATTTATTTTTGTAAGTAAATAAATTATTTATATAAAATAAAAAAATTAAATTTACTTAAATAAATTAATTCCTCTTAAGTAACCCTATGATTTCTCCAAAAACGATCAAATAATTTGAACCTGTTAGTGTTATATTATTTCTTTTCAGCATTTAAATCATAATTTACTTATTTACAGTAAATAAGGGAAGAATTAATTAGAAATTACAGTATTTATCTACTTTTAGTTACTAAGTTTACTTTTTTTTTTAAATTGTTTTATTTATCATTTTTACTAATTTCTATTTTAAAGAATGTAAAATAAAATTTTTAATAAGTTCACTCTGTTTTTAGGTATTTTTTTATAAAATAGTGCAATTAAATCTAAATTATTAAAATTACTTTTGCATAAGAAAGTGCAAGAAATTTGATTAAATTTCTAATCAAAAAACAAAATCAAATAAAAAGGAATTTGAACTAATTTTTCTTTTTGCAGGCTAAACAATTTAGTAGAAAACAATATTTCATCTATTATAAACAAATGAAATAGTATTTAAATACTTTTATATAGATTTCAACTATTTTTATTAGTTGAATCAATAAAAATAATGAATTGATATATTTTTTAAAATTAATTTTTACTAATAAATATATAGTCAATTATATAGGTAAAAATATATAATATATTTATTTTTTATAAAGCCATAACAAGGTAGGCAGCTAGCTTTATTTTAAAAATAAAATCATGATGATCTATTTTGGCAGCCTACACCATCGACCCATTAACATTCTCTGTGTGATTAACACATATAGAATTTGTCAACAGTACTGCAAGAAAAAGTATCATTACTCCTATTTACGCAGCCTTTGCCATCGACCCATTAACATTCTCTGTGTGATTAACACATATAGAATTTTTCAACAGTACTACAAGTGAAAGTATCATTGCTCCTATTTACGCAGCCTTCACCATCGACCCATTAACATTCTCTGTGTGATTTACACATATAGAATTTTTCAACAGTACTGCAAGTGAAAGTATCATTGCTCCTATTTACGCAGCCTTCACCATCGACCCATTAACATTCTCTGTGTGATTTACACATATAGAATTTTTCTTCAGTTTTGCAATCAAAAGTACTATTACAGGTTAAGCCATTCCAAGTACAAGTTGAATATTGTCCACATTCATCTGAATTAATGAAAGTGTGACATTAGACGATTTCATTCACTTCAGATTCAACACAAATTCCATTTGTATTCCATTAACACAAATTAGAAAATAAGCATTGGATACGATTTTTTGGCTAGCATAAGGATTGTTGAGCAGCTATAGCAGTTACCATTACTGCAATTAAAAATATTTTTGCAATCGCTATCATCAGTAAATAGTTAATTTTATTTTAATTAGTTTCTTAAATATTTATTTTTATTAAACTTCTTTCCTAACTTTTTTCTTTTTATAGAAAATATTTTTGTTTTGGATACATATCATTCAATTTTATTAGGAATTTAATTTTTTACATAGGAATTTCTTTTATAATTTTTTTAAATTAATTAATTATTTTAATGTATAAAGAAATAACAAATAATTTTTTAGATGAGATGTTTGTTTAAAATAATTTAGATTTATTTATTTTATTTTAACTGTTTTTGTTTTTAGATTAAGACTTAATTTTAGTGTTTAGCATTTTATATTTTTATTTGCATCTAAAAATAAATTAAATAATTTTAATTTTTGTAATTTTGAAATTACTATTTTTTAATTACGTAATTAATATATACCTTTGATACATTTAAAAATGCTAAATTATGATAATGAAATTCTAGGCTCAAAAACTCAGATAGTTGAGGTGTATGTGAATAAAAAACTTTTGGTATTGGGTGTGAGTAAAATATAACAGTAGGTATATGTGAATAAATAAAAAAAGGTACTTAGGTGAATAATTGGCAAATGACTAAATATACACTAAAAGATAGGAATTCAGGGTATATGAGTTAGATAGAGGTTATTTAAAGGATTAGAATGATTGCAGTAGCTCACTCTATTTTTTAAATACTTTATAAAAGAGTGCAATTAAATCTAAATTATTAAAATTTCTATTTCATAAGAAAGTACAAGAAATTTGATTAAATTTCTTATCAAAATACAAAATTAAACAAAATAAAAAGGATTTTGAACAAATTTACCTTTTTGTAGGCTCAGTAATTTAGTACAATAAATTACAATATTTTATCTATTTTAAATAGGGGAAATAGTATTTAAATACTATAATATAAAATGTCAATTATTTTTATTACATGAATTAGATAATAATGTCTTGATAGTTTTTTTAAAATTAATTTCTACTAATATATAGTCAATTATAAAGATAATTAAATAATAATTACTGCAATTAAAAATATCTTTCTAATCGTATACATAAGTAAATAGTTAAATTTTATTTATTACATGGGAATTTCTTTTATAATTTTATTAAATTGATTAATTTATTAAATCAATATTGTATTTAGAAATAATTTTTTAGTTGAAATGCTTGTTTTAAATAATTTTATTTATTTATTTTATTTTAAATGTTTTTGCTTTATAGATAGATTAAGACTTAATTCTACTGTTTTGTATTTTATATTTTTATTTACATCTAAAAATAAATTAAATAATTTTATTTTATAATCTTGGAATTATTTTTTAATTACATAATTAATATATATATCAATAATGTATTTAAAATGTTAAATTATGTAAATAAAATTTAATAAAAGGGCTCAAATAAAAAGTAAAATTTGATTTATTCAAAAGGTATTAAATGATGTTATGTATCTAATTAATCATAATAAATAAAAAATAGATAGAAATTTAGAGGTTAGAATTTTTAACCCCTCAAATTCCTTAATTAGATTGATGGATACTATTTAAGATTAAAATCTAACTCGAATATTAAAGCTTGGCATTTATTTATATTATTTAATAAGATATAATATAACACTAAAAAGAAATATCAAATGATTTAATAGTTTTTTTATTATTTAAAAGCTATTTATTAAATTAAAATAATTTAATATTTATAAATATAAAAATAATAATAAAATCTATCGATCTATATTTTAAGTTAAAATACTTTTTCAAAATATTATATTATAAAACATATAATTTTCAATCATTCAAACATTTAATATTTATTTATTAATCCCTTTTTCATTACTTGTTTATCATAAGAATTGTTTTTTAAAGACAACTAATCTTTTTGATTTAAGAAACTTGCTTATCTTGCTTAATACTTTGAATTTTTATAATTCATACATATTAAAACTTTTTTTATAAAAAATGTGTTAATTTTAAATAAATATAAAATAAAATAAACTTTTAAATTAAAAATTATTTCTTAAATTAATAAATAAAATAAAATTATAGCGGAATAAAAAAGATAAAGAAAATAAATCAGATAAAAACTATAAAATAGATTCAAAAGCATTTTTGTTTTTTTTTCCTTTTTATAGTTAAAATTATCACAATCCAAAACAAATAAACTATTTTTACATAACAATAAGTGTCAAGAGATTAATGCAATTTGCTAAAGTTGAACCTAAGCCTGATACACCAATTGAATCAACTCTTTTTAAATATTGAAGAAAAATTAATTAATTAGAAGGAAAAAATAAAAGAAAAAAATATGAAATAATAAGATTTATTAATTGATAATAAAAACAAAAATTGAAAATTAAATGATGAGCTATGTTAACAAAGAAAGAAGAAATAAAAGCAACCACAATAAACAACAAAAGAAAAAAGAACTTTATTGTTTTTAATTAATTTTATAATTAAAAATATCACAATCTAAAACAAATAAACTGTTTTTACTAAAGGTTAAGTGCCAAATTTGAGAGATTAATGCAATTTGCTAAACCAGAACCTAAGCCTGTAGTACCCATTGCACTAATTTAATTGTAACTTTTTAAATATTGAAGAAAAAATATATAATTAATTAGTAATAATATTAGAAGGAAAAAATGAAGAAAAAAATAAAGATAATTAGATTAATTAATAATAAAAGCAAAAGTTGAAAATAAAATGATGAGCTAAGTTAACAAAAAAAGAGGAAATTAAAGCAAGCACAATAAACAGAAAAAGAAAAAAGAAATTTATTGTTTTTAATTAATTTTTATAATTAAAAATATATCAATCTAAAACAAATAAACTGTTTTTACGAAATGTTAAGTTACAAATTTGAGAGATTAATGCAATTTGCTAAACCAGAACCTAAGCCTGATGCACCCATTGCACCAATTTAATTGCCACTTTTTAAATATTGAAGAAAAAATATATAATTAATTATTTAATTAGAAGGAAAAAATGAAGAAAAAATATGAAATAATAAGAATAATTAATTAATAATAAAAGCAAAAGTTGAAAATAAATGATGAACTAAATTAACAAGCAAAGAAGAAATAATAGCAAACACAATAAAAAGAAAAAAAAAGAACTTTATTGTTTTAAATTTGTTTTATGGTAGGGTAGCATTTATTAGAAGAGTCAATTAATATATTGTTGTAAATTGGATAAATTATTATTAAAAATTTTCCAATTATATTTTTAGTGGAGTTTAAACCATCAAATTTTTCATTTGAATATTGCTACATATTGAAATATTTGATAATATATTTAGTTTTATTAAAAATAAGTTAGAATATATTTGGATAATTTTCTATATTTAAAAATTTTACTAATATTATTAAAAATATCATATTTTCATTTCTATCCTTTTACCATAAAAAGCTAAAAAATAAATAAATTAAAAGACTATTTTTTTTTATTTAAATTAATTTTTAAAAACAAATATATCACAAACCAAAACAAATAAACTGTTTTTACTAAAGATCAAGTGTCAAATCTTAGAGATTAGTGCTCTTTCCTAAACCATAACCTAAACTTGAGGCACCTTCATCACCAATCATATTAAGCCTTTTTAAATATTTAAGAAAAATATATAGATAATTTTTTAGTTAGTTAATTGGAAAAAATGAAGAAAAAATATGAAATAATACTAAATTTATTATAGCAAAAGGTGAAAATGAAAAAATAAGTTAAATTAACAAGCAAGCAAAGAGGTAAATAAATAAATAAATCAAAAAAAAGATGCAAGAAAAATAATAAAAAAAAGAAAATCAAATAAAATAAAA
This sequence comes from Tetrahymena thermophila SB210, assembly GCF_000189635.1. Lineage (NCBI taxonomy): Eukaryota > Ciliophora > Oligohymenophorea > Hymenostomatida > Tetrahymenidae > Tetrahymena > Tetrahymena thermophila. The sequence continues at coordinate 3,945 of NW_002476158.1, read as the reverse complement.
AGCTCATACATAAATAAATAAATAATTAAAAGAATTAATTATATTGTTTTAAATTAATTTTTTTATTCAAAAATATCACAACCATTTTTACCTTAGTTAAAGTGCCAATTTTGTGAGATTAGTGCACTTTCCTAAACCAGAACCTAAGTCTGATGCACCAATTGCAGCAATTCTATTTTACCTTTTTAAAATTGAACAAAAATATTTTTAATTTGTTAGTTAGAAGGAAAAAATGAAGAAAAAACATGAAATAATAAGAAATAAATTAATTTTAAATCATTTTTAAATTAAAAATATCACAATCTAAAACAAATAAACTGTTTTACGTTAGATTAAGGGTCAAATTTGAGAGATTAGTGCTCATTCCTAAACCAGAACCTAAACCTGAGGAATCTTTATTGCCAATCATATTTCTCCTTTTTAAATATTGGAAAAAGATAAATAGTTAATTTTTTAGTTAGTTAATTGGAAAAAATGAAGAAAATTATGAAATAACATGATATTAATTTATTAATTAATTAATAATTATAGCAATAGCTGAAAATAAAAAAATAAGTTAAATTAACAAACAAAGAAGGAAGTAAAAAGTAAGTAAATAAAAAAAGGCAAGCAGAATAAGAAAAATGAAAAACAAATCAAATAAAAAGCTCATAAATAAATAAATTAAAAGAGTTAATTATATTGCTTTAAATTCATTTTTATATTCAAAAATATCATAATCCAAAATAAATAAACTATTTTACTAAAGATCAAGTGTCAAATTTGAGAGATTAGTGCACTTTCCTAAACCAGAACCTAAGCCTGATGCACCTTCATCTCCAATCTAATTCGATCTTTTTAAAATTGAAGAAAAAATATATCATTTATTTGTTAGTTAATTAGTTAGTTAGTTAGTTGTTAGGAAAAATAGAAGAAAAAATATGAAATAATAAGAAATTAATTAATAATAGAAGCAAATGTTAAAAAACCAAAAAATAATTTATATTAATATTTAAATAAATAAATAACTAAATAATAATAAAAACACAATCAGAATAAAAAAAAGAAAAATAAATCAAATAAAAATATCATTAATAAATTAAAGAGTTAGTTAGTAATGTTGTATTAAATTCATTTTTATATTCAAAAGTATCATAATCCAAAATACATAAACTATTTTACTCAAGATCAAGTGTCAAATTTGAGAGATTAGTGCACTTTCCTAAACCTGAACCTAAGCCTGATGCACCTTCATCGCCAATCTAATTCGATCTTTTTAAAATTGAAGAAAAAATATATCATTAATTTGTTAGTTAATTAGTTAGTTAATAGGAAAAATAGAAGAAAAAATATGAAATAATAAGAAATTAATTAATAATTGAAGCAAATGTTGAAAAACCAAAAAATAAGTTTTATTAATAAATAAATAATAATAAAAACACTATCAGAATAAAAAAAAGAAAAATAAATAAAATAAAAATATCATAAATAAATTAAAAGAGTTAAAAGAAAAATTAATAAAATAAATAAAACTATTTTTAAAATTCTTAAATAAAATTATATATAACTAACATAAATTAATATTTTTTTAAGATTTATTCTGAGTGCATTTATATGTGCGAGTATTTCTATTCTATTCTACCGCCAATCTAATTCGATCTTTTTAAAATTGAAGATTAAATATAAAGTTAATTTGTTAGTTAGTTAGTTAGTTAGTTAGTTAGTTAGTTAGTTAGTTAGTTAGTTAACAGGAAAAAATAAAGAAAAAACTTGAAATAATAAGAAATGAATTAATTATTTAATTAACAATTAAAGCAAATGTCGAAAAGTTCATAAATAAATAAATAAATTAAAAGAATTAGTTTTATTGTTTTAAAATAATTTTTTTTTCAAAAATATAATAATCCTAAACAAATAAACTATTTTTACCTTAGATAAAGGGTTAAATTTGAGAGATTAGTGCACTTTCCTAAACCAGAAACTAAGCCTGATGGACCTTCATTTCCAATAAAATTCGACCTTTTTAATTATTGAATAAAAATTATAAAGTTAATTTTTAGTTATTTAATAGGAAAAAATTAGATAACACATGAAATAATAAGAAATGAATTTATTAATAATAAAAGGAAAAGTTGAAAATGAAAAAATTAAAAAAAAACAAATAAAATAAGAAATAAATAAATAACAAAAAAACAATAATAAATAAAAAAATAAAATAAAATAAAAAGCTCATAAATAAATAAATTAAAAGAATTAGTTATATTGTTTTAAATTCATTTTTATCTTCAAAAATATCACAATCCAAAATAAATAAACTATTTTTACTAAAGTTCAAGTGTCAAATTTGAAAGATTAGTGCACTTTCCTAGGCCATAGCCTAAGCCTTACAAGCCTTCATCACCAATTTAATTCTACCTTTTTATATATTGAAGAAAAAATAAATAGTAAGTTACTTAAACTAAAAAATGAAGAAAAAATATGAATTAATAAAAAATTAATTAATTTATAATAAAAGCAAAGTTGAAAATGAAAAATGAGTTAAATTAACAAACAAAAAAACAAACAAACAAACAAAGATATAAATAAAAAAACATAATTAAAATTTCAAAAAGAAAAATAAATCAAATGAAAAGCTAATAAATAAATAAATAAAAGAATTAGTTATATTGTTTTAAACACATTTTTATATTTAAAAATATCACAGTCCAAAAGAAATAAACTGTTTTTACATTAGTGAAAAAGTCAAATTTGAGAGATTAGTGCACTCTCCTAAGCCAGAACCTAAGCCTGAGACGCCTTTATCATCAATTTTATTGAACCTTTTTAAAAATTGAAGAAAAAAATATTATTAATTTGTTGGCTAATTAATAGGAAATATGAAGAAAAAACATGAAATAATAAGAAATCAATTAAAAATAAAGCAAAATTTGAAAATGAAAAATGAGTTAAATTATCAAACAAATAAAAAAATAACAATTAAAATAAATAAAGAAAAAAAATCAAATGAAAAGCTCATAATTAATAAATTAAAAGAGCTATTTATATTGTTTTATATTCCTTTTTATGTTAAATAAAAAAATAATATTTTTTACTCAAATTTAAGTGTCAAATTTGATAGATTAGTGCACTTTCCTAGACCAGAACCTAAGTCTGATGCACCAATTGCAGCAATTTTATTTTACCTATTTAAAATTTAATACAAATTATATAATTAATTTGTTAGTTAGAAGGAAAAAATGAAGAAAGAATATGAAAGAATAAGAAATGAATTAATAATAAAAGCAAAAGTTTAAAAGAAAACTGAGTTAAAATAACAAACAAAGAGACAAACAAATAAATAAAAATAAAAAAAAACAAAAAAAGAAAGAAAGAAAAGTAAATCAAATGAAAAGCTCACAAATAAATAAATAAATTATAAGAATTAGTTATATTATTTTAATTCCTTTGTATATTTCAAAAATATAACAAAACAAAAAAATAATAAAAATGTTTTTACCTAAGATCAAGACTCAAATTTGAAAGATTAGTACACTTTCCAATACCATAACCAAAGCCTGATGCACCTTCATCACCAATTTCATTCGATCTTTTAAAATATTGAATAAAAAATAAAGACTTAAAGTTTATTAAAGGAAAAAATGAAGAAAAAATTGAAATAATATAAAATTAATTAAATAATAACAAAAGCAAAGTTGAAAATAAAAAAATGAGTTAAATAAATAAATAAAACACAAACAAAATATAAAAAAACAAAAATAAATCAAATGAAAAGCTTATAAATAAACTAAAAGAGTTAGTTTTTTTGTTTTAAATTAATTTTTATATTCAAAAATATCACAATTCTAAATAAATAAACTGTTTGTTTTTACCTTAGATCAAGTATCAAATTTGAGAGATTAATGCACTCTCCTAAACCAAAACCTAAGCCTGATGCACCTCCATTATCAATCATATTTTCCCTTTTAA